>NW_026998706.1:0-274897 GCF_035044405.1 Drosophila montana | reverse complement strand
CATAGCGCTCATGCCGACAACCCTGGAGAAAATTCAGTGTGCGCCAGTTGCAATTACACTGCTAAATGGCTCAGTCATTAATGTTGCGGCCATATACTGCCCCCCGCGGGAACATTGGCTGGTTCAAGACTTCAACTACGTATTTAGACAGCTTGGTGCTAAATTTATTGCTGCTGGTGACTGGAATGCCAGAAGTTATTGGTGGGGCAACAGCAGATCAAACCGCAGGGGTAATCTACTCCTTGAAAGTGTGCAGCAGCAAAACCTTGACATTCTGGCAACTGGCTCGTCAACGCGCTTTCCAAATAATGTGCGCCAGTCCCCGACAGCCATTGACTTCGCAGTATATAAAGGTGTGCAGTATGGTCTGCTAAAAATAAGCACATCCAATGACTTAGGATCGGATCACTTGCCGCTGCTGATTGAACTACTGAGTAAGCCAGCAGAAGGCGAACCCAAGTGTCATCTTCTTCCAGCAAATGCGAGCATACCCAAATTTCAATTGTGGCTAAACATGCACATCAATTTGAACACTGAGCTTCACTGTGGCGAAGATATTGACGATGCGGTAGACATACTGGAAAATAATATCCACTCTGCAGCGAAATTTGCAACAAACCTAACTCACCAGCCTTACCGAGGGCAACCAAAATATAACTACACAATCAACAGGCGCATTCAACAAATGATTGAGGCCAAGAGGCTGATTAAACGCCACATACAGGCATACCACAACCCGGCTGCTAGGCAAGCACACAACAGATTAGCCAACAACATTAGCCGGGAAATCAAGCAGGCCAAGGCGAGAAGACTTGATGAGTTGCTGGAATCTATCGATGCAAGGGATAGATACAGTATGCAAAAGTTATGGCGGCTAACGGGGAACATCAAAAGGCAGCCCGCACCTAATTTACCAGTGAGGAAGCACACTGAGGGAACTGGGGCTTCCCAGTGGTGCAAGACCACCGAAGAAAAAGCCGAAGCCTTTGCGCAGCACCTTGAACAAAGGTTTAGGCCAATGATCACCACGCTGCCCTCTGACAAGAGCCATGTCGAGATGCAAGTATCGCTACCTGTGGCCCAAGGTGAACTCTGCTTCCCTCCAGTCACGCTAGGGGAAGTACAAGCTATTATCAAAACGCTGCAAACAAAAAAGTCTCCGGGGATTGACCGAATCGATAATCGCACGATCAAGGAACTGCCACAGTCAGCTGTACTGTACCTAGTGCTTATTTTTAACGGTATCCTACGCTTTGGACACTTTCCTTGCAAGTGGAAATGTGCCAAAATAACAATGATCCAAAAGCCAGGCAAGCCCTCTGATCAGCTTGGATCATACAGGCCAATAAGCTTGCTCGCTGGCTTTTCAAAAATCTTTGAGCGACTGCTGCTGCGCCGGATGTTCCAATTGGACAACATCATCAATGCAATTCCGAGCCACCAATTCGGTTTCAGACGTGAGCATGCTGCTGAACAACAATTGGGTCGAGTTACGCAGTTTATACTAGAAGCGTACGAGGACAATAAATACTGCTCTGCGGTCTATATGGACATACAGGAGGCGTTTGATCGTGTCTGGCATGACGGACTGCGATTCAAGCTCAAACAGCTATTGCCGGAAGTCCTCTACCGAGTTATGAATAGCTATCTAAGCGAACGCACATTCATTGTGGACTGCTGTGGAGGTACGCGTTCCAGCCTAAAAGGAATCTGCGCCGGCGTTCCGCAGGGTAGTGTTTTAGGGCCTGTACTGTACACCCTATACACATCCGACATGCCCCTACCTGCACCGCTACGACACGGCAAACTGATGCTGGCAACTTATGCCGATGACACGGCCATCTTGTCATCGGCAAACTTGCAAGAAGATGCCATTGCCAATTTGGATTTGTTCCTTGCCACCATTACAACATGGACACAAAAGTGGAGCATTAGCATCAACATTACCAAAACCAAGCACATAATGCACACTTGGAGAAGCTTGCAGATGCCAATTCTTTCCCCAAGAATTTTGGATCAACGGCTCACCACAGAAGAAAGGATTTCATACCTGGGAGTGCAAGTAGATAAAAAGCTTCTTTTGAGCAGCCACGTCACCACCATTGTCGCCAGGGTTAGAGACAGGGCCAAAAAGCTGCACTGGCTAATATCAGAAAGGAGCAAGCTACCATTAAAATGCAAGGTATCACTTTACAAGCAGCTCATAGCCCCAATATGGCAGTTCGCACTTCCGGTCTGGGGATCACTTCTATGCGAAGGCCAATTTGAACGGATTCAAGTTGCGCAAAACAAGATATTGCGAACCATTGCTGGAGCACCTTGGTACGTGCGAAACCAAAGCATCCACACTGATCTGAAGGTCGTGCCGGTGGAAAAAATGTATCAGGATGCTTGCTCCAGGTACTGGGCTCGGCTCAGCAACCACAGCAACGATGAAGCCAAAAATATTGCCCTTAAAGCAAGACTCCCACAACGTCACCTAGGTGTCAGAAGAAGATACGCTGAAATGCTTCGGAAGCACCTACCTCTGGGTCGCCTAGCACAGCAGCAGCGGTCACAGCAGGTCCAGCTACCTTCTCATGGGCAGCCACGTCCGCTCCCACGACCACCCAGTCTCAGAGACTACCTTGTATTTGACATACAAGAACTGCTAAGTCAAACAGTGGTGCAGCCCAACTACCTTCAGGATAGACGAAACAGCCCGTCTCATATGCAGCTGTGCTCAACTCTCGCTGCCACTACAAGGCCAGGAGCTCTCATTCCTCCCAGTCCAGAGACACTAAGCTCGCATCCAAATCCACAGACGCAGCGGGACGTGGCCACCAGTGCGGATCAAGAAGCAGTGTGCAACACCATGTGCACACTTGCTACACTGTTCATGATGGCAGCCAACCTCTATGTACTTGTACCACAGCGAGGTCCTAAGACTAGGACTACTTGCAGGACACGGCAACTCATCCAATTGCGACTGGCTGAAAGGCAGATAAAGCAAAGATTGCGTTACGCTAACGAACCAATCAGATGGCTTCATACAACTCGTTGCCAAAGGGTTGCCTACTTACAGAAATTCAGACTGCGACATCCCATACAATGGAAAATGGCCTTGATGCTACGTCTCTCAAGCACCCACACCAATGGCATCTGGCGGCAGGATCAACGGTGGTCACGCTGGCGGCTCCAGCTCATCCAGATGCAACGGCTATCAGACTGGGTAGCTTCCAGACAATTGGGGATTTTCCCAATCCTCAAATAATTAATTTGACAGCAATCCCCATGCCAAGGCTGGGAAACTTCACTTGAATTGTATATAACATGTCACTTAATTCATTGTAAGTACTCTAGGTATTAAATGAATAAAAAAACAGTCTGGATCCCAGTCCCCACTTCTCTGTCTGTCAACCAGGCATGGAGCTGGGCTCCGGAATCCAGACCGACATTGCGTTTGTTCCCTTGTGTCGAACGGTAAACAAAATGCAGCAACAAAGACGGCGATGGCCTTCATTTCCACCAACTCTTTCATATTGAAGAGTCCGCAGAACTATCTATGATAGGCATATTTAATGCCTTCTATTGTATATTATGCTGTTACTCCTTTTCTCATGCTCTGTGCCATATTACTGATGTACTTATGCTTGATAATCCACAACACTACCCATTATGACGTCTATTGAGCAAATCCTGTTAACTGATGCCCTTATGCTTGATACTCTAAAATTTCTCTCTGCCACTACACCATCCACGATGCTTACGTCAACCGTCCTACGATGTACTTGATACTCCTCTTGATGTCCAGAGCTAGCGTAATACATATACTGACTGAAGCTGCTTCCAAGCCTTCGTGTCCCTGTGCACGATCACCTGGCCAGTTTATACTGCCCCCAGCCAAGCCTTTCGTGCCCGCTGTGCACGATCACCTGGCCGGTTTTACCGTGCCCAGCCCCACACTAATTCACCCACACATTATGCACTGGTTTTTCGGCAAGTTACTTTATCAACTGTTAGCCTTTCTCCTAATCTTCACTTCAATTAATACAACTCTGTCATGCGCATCTCTGCTGATATGCATTCCTCCCAATACAACGAACAGAACAAGTTTGTCTCGTATACCAGGAGCCCTGTCTAAAATCATGTGCAGCCTAGGTGAGCAAACTGACTATACTATCCAAAACAACGAACAGGACATGTTTGTCTCGTATACCGGGGGCCCTGTTTAAAAACCATGAGCAGCCTAGGTGAGCAAACAGACTCGACTCTATCTCGGTATGATTATCATGCAGATGATGACTAAAAGTATTGCATGCTTTTTGTAAAAGTCTTCCAAAGTCTCCGTCTAGGATACTCTTCATAATTATCCTCACGATCTCTATTAACAAACTAATTTCCAAATTAACCAATCTCTATCAACTTCCTGGAGCATTATAATTATTCAATATGCACATGCATTCCGCTCTGCATACTAGAATAGAGACAATGCCAAGACCGCAACCGTGTATGTTCTAGTTATGCTGTCGGCAGCTTGTTCATATTACAATTTCTCGTACAGTTGAACAACTCCCATAGTCTTTAATTTCCAAATTAACCAATCTTCATAAACTTTCTGGAACATTATAATTATTCAATATGCAACTTGCTTTCCGCTCTGCATACTAGAATAGAGACAATGCCAAGACCGCAACCGTGTATGTTCTAGTTATGCTGTCGGCAGCTTGTTCATGTTACAACCATCCACTCCTAATAAACTTTTGCATCATTCATTTGATGTCTTTGTCATTTATCCAGTTGCACAGTCACACAACATCACCCATAAATAAACTTACTCTATACATTAAAAATCCATCGCACGTCAGTCTCTATGAGAGGGGAGACGCACAAACGACAACGCATGGTAACCAGTTAAAATACTTTGTCATACCTGGCATTGCAGCAGCAGGGTATTCTAAGATGTTTTTTAGTCCTGCCTTTTGTCTCAAGCAGCAGTTTTTTCATCCAAGTTGCCCTGCACTCTTGCCATTTTTACGTCACCTCCTCTCCCTTACAGCACATTATCAGAACAGCCGGCTTATGGCATTCAAAATACTAGTAATGCTGTCGCCGCTTTCAGTCTAAAGATGTTATGCTCAATTAATCACAATCAATTACAAAGAAGAAATGAGACAAACATAATTACACTTGCTATATCATACCGGGATAAAACCCTAAACTATATCAAATCAAAGTATTGTGATTATATTAAGCTTCAAATTTTGTAACTGGAATTTGTAAACATCTATCCTAAATAAATCCGGACAAAGCTTGGCTGCCTACATATGAATGTGGAGCGTGTTTGTTTGGAATGTGTTTCTGCACCATGGTCAAGTGGGAACCAATTCCTCCTGTGTGTTCACTCATATTCCATTCACACACTCGCTTCCATTTGGATGTATGGTATCTGTAAATGCTCTGTCAATATAAAGGAAAGCCAGCCTGAGCCAAATTGGCCACTTAAAATACAAGCGACAAATAACAACAATAGTAGCACCAATAGGGCAATATGGACCAAAACAAGTAGTGAAAAGGCTGAGGCATTTGCTGCATACCTGGAGAAACGTTTCAGCCCCATATTCTCTAACACGGCTGAATACAGACTCCAGGTAACTAATGAGATAAATAATAGACAGCAAACTAATGATTGCGAAAGCAGCGCTGGCGCTGCCGGTGTCATCTCTTTCCGCCCAATTACATATACTGAGGTGACAAAGGAGATTGGCTGCTTAACAATAAAAAAGGCCGCAGGCATTGACAACATAGACAATAGAGTGATCAAAGCACTGCCAAAGAAGGCTATACTATACCTTGTCATGATATACAACTGCATATTGAGACATGGCCATTTTCCGCGACAGTGGAAATGTGCCGCCATAAAAACAATCTTAAAGCCTGGAAAATCCACAGAAGATGTTGCCTCATACCGACCAATCAGCCTGCTTGCTGGCTTTTCCAAAATATTTGAAAGACTACTCATGTACAGGCTATATGAATGTACTGAATTTGCAAATGCTGTGCCATTACATCAATTTGGCTTTCGCAAAGATCATGGCACTGAGCAGCAACTTGCCCGTGTAACTCAATTTATTCTGAGTGCATATGAGAAGAAGCAGTACTGCTCAGCCGTCTATATCGATATACGCGAAGCATTCGATCGAGTATGGCACGATGGATTGCTCTTGAAACTAGGCAAGCTGCTGCCTACCAATCTCTTTAATATTCTCAAGAGCTATCTACTTGATCGCACATTCATCGTACACGGAAACGAGGGCATAAAATCTAGAATTGGCAAAGTTAGCGCTGGAGTGCCCCAGGGGAGCGTACTTGGGCCAATTCTATATATAATCTACACATCAGATATGCCACTACCGCACATTGCAACATCTCCCAATCCACCAACAATAGCAGCAACAAGTACAACTACAGCAACACTTGAAACAAACCCACACAACTGTAACATGCTGCTTTCAACGTTTGCAGACGACACAGTCATAATGAGCGCTGCTGACAAACTGCATGCAGCTTTTCATGCAAATCAAACGTATCTGCGCAAATTCACCACTTGGTCCAACCGCTGGTGCATCCAAATTAATGACAACAAATCAGCTCATGTAATTCATACTTTACGCTCTCTAGACAGCAGGATGACAAACTTGGCCCCACGCCTCAATGGCCAAGAAATAACCTCCAAATCAAGGCAAAAGTACCTGGGTGTACACCTGGACCGAAAGCTGCACATGCACCACCATGTTACGCAGCTACGTTGTCGACTTAAAGCCTACTATAAGAAACTAGAGTGGCTAATAGGCAACAAGAGCGTGCTGTCGGTAGAATGCAAAATTACGATCTACAAGCAAATGATTGCGCCGATATGGAGATATGCTTTGCCGATCTGGGGTGCCATGATTTCTGAAACACAGCTGCGCCGAATAGAATCCACGCAGAACTGGATTCTAAGGAAGATAGTAAAGGCCTCCTGGTGGATAAGAAATCAAGACATTCGAGACACTTACGACATAGGCACAGTAGATGAGATATTCAATATCACAAGTAAAAGATTTGCCAATTCACTTGTTATCCATCCAAATGCCAATGCTCGTAAGCTAATCGCAAATCCGTATGTGCCAATTCGTCTTGACCGGCAAAGATACAACCATCAATTACAAGAACATGTTCTTCCTCTCCAGCAACAATTGCAGCAAACACAAGACCAACAGCAGCTGCCAACTCTACTGCGTATAGAGCAAGAAGAAGATGAAGCTAGTGAGCTCGTAAGGCAACAAAGACAGCTACAGCAACAGCAGGCTCGACAACAAGAGCCCGCCAGATTCAGCGAAATGAGGATAAACTCACTTAGACGGCACTACAGACAGGGACAAATCTCGCTAGAAGACCTAAAGCTTGCAATTAGGGACCAGCCATTAGTCATACAGCAACTAATACTGCCTCGTGAGCTGGCTATAGCGATGTACCAGCAGTATCAGCAACAGCAGCTACAACAACAGCAACAACATCCTGAAGAACGGGAGCAGCAGCTCGAAAGACATCAGCAGCAGCAAAATCAGACGCCAGAAGCTCAAATAGCAGAACAGCAATCAGCACACCAGCCAGAGCAGCCACCCTCGCAACCCCAGCACGCCCACTTGCAGCAACAGCGACAATCTGAGGATGAACAGCAGCTCGAGCAGCGACTGGAGCTACTCAGCCGACAACTTGAGCGTGAGATCGATGAGGCCCCTTATAATGAGCCAACTCTGCAGCAGCGTCCATCAGAGCAGCAGCAAGAAAATCAGCAACAACATACAATAGCCCAGCCTGAAACAAACAGATCAAATAACAATACAAGCAACCTCGATATTAGTACTAATATCAATTCTTTTACTCCACAGAGCGTTTTATTAG
Source organism: Drosophila montana (assembly GCF_035044405.1). NCBI lineage: Eukaryota > Metazoa > Arthropoda > Insecta > Diptera > Drosophilidae > Drosophila > Drosophila montana. The sequence continues at coordinate 266,971 of NW_026998706.1, read as the reverse complement.
CCCCATACAGTCGTACAGGCAGCGACAAAGATACCTCTCAGCACCCCAGTCAGCTTCTGGCCATACAGCAGCGTCTCCAGCAGCAGCCAAATTGTCGCCAGCAGCCCCAGAAGCAACGAGAGCAGCAACTCGACATGCGGGGGGCAGTTGAGGTATCCAGCAGCAACAATATGCAGCCAATAGTCAGGGCGGCCAAAAGGAAAAGAAGTGGTTCATTATTCCATAATGAATCTAAAAGAAGACGCTTACCTGCACCCCCTGAAGATCAGCAACAGCGGCCAACAACGACGCTCCTTGGCAAAAGGCACTCTACGGCACTGGCACAACACATTTGGTGGCCTCTAAAGCGACAGAGACTCCAGCATCAGCAACAGCAGCAACGACAAGGATGGCTGCGTCGAACACGGCAAGGTACATGGCAGCTACAAATGGCCCAGAGACTTGGAGTATGGCTCCTGCTATCCTCTTTGGGCCTGCAATCCCTTGAGATGGTGCCTCCGATGCCTCTCCAGACAACCCAAACTCCTCACAGCGAATCCTCGATGAATGGCATGCAGCTCCAAATTGCCAGAAGGCGCCCATGGCACAGCTGGCAGCGTGTCCAACGGCGATGGGCCGATAGTGGGCGTCCAATCCATCGTAAAGCCAGGCCGTACAACATACTGCTCCATGCGACCTGGAATAAGTAGAAATAAGTTAATTTGCACAATTTAAACAATAATTATAACAAAACTTATAAATTCGCCCTTCTGGCAAACATTGTTTACATTTAATTGTTGTAAATGTAAATAACAGCAGCTGTTTTGCAATGTTAACGCAAAAATGAGGCTCTGCTAGAACGCAATTGCGAGTCTGCTAACGTTAACAGAGGCACTGTTAATGTATCATATGTTCTGTTAGTGTCCTGTTAAAAGCTGTTAACACGTTAATTATTTTTGTAAACTGTTAAAAAAAAATCCAAATAAGCCCGCCAAGTTTAAATTTATGTTAAATTTTAAAATACTTGTAAAATGTTCATGTTTTTGTAAATTCTCACATATTTGTTCAATGTTGTGAAATGCATGTAACTTTAAGTTTGTTTTGTACATGCCAGCAAAATGTCAGCTAGCCCGTTTCACAGTCGGACCTATGATTAAGTACCAATAATGTCTCTTATATTGTATTGTGAACTAGTTATAAGCAATGAAATAGACAATAAAATACGACTGTTAACCACTTGTTAGCAGATCGTCGTAGCGCAAGCATGCGCAGCAATTTAAAAAAAATCACAGCCTATGAGGTATAACAACAGTAGATCATGCTAACCAAGCAAATTTTCTTTATATTTACTTATAAAAATGCACCTTCCTTCCTCTTCTGTCCTTAACGAACTAGCAATAAAAATCTGCAAATTCTTTTATATCACACTTTCGCATTTATTACGCAGCTCTCAGTAAAATTATAATATGACTACTCTCCATATTGGTATATGGAATGCAAATGGACTTAGACGCAAAATGGATGAACTTATCCAATTTATGAATTACCACAACACGGACATAATGCTAATTAGCGAAACTCACCTAAACTACAGCTCTCACATTGAAGCTCAAGGCTATGCAGTCCTCTCAGCAAACTCGCCCCACAATCATCTGTATGTAGGCGGAGCTGCCATTCTCATATCCAACAGAATTCGCTTTCAAACACTGCCTTGCATCTCCTTGTCATATTTGCATTGTGCCATGGTGAAGCTACATACCACCTCAGGGAACTTCTGCATAGCTGCCTGCTATTGGCCCCCCAATCATCCCGTAAATCAGGACAACTATAACTGGTTATTTGATCAACTAGGTGAAAACTTCCTGATTGCAGGTGACTGGAACGCTAAACATAGACTATGGGGCAACCAACGTCAATGTGCTCGCGGTTCTATACTTGCTAATATCATACTAAGATCTAATCAATTCAATGTCCTCACAACGGGTGAACCTACCCACTTTCCACCAAATAACACTCGCCCCAGTGTTCTTGATTTCTGTGTCTATGCTGGAATAGCAAGCCATAAACTTTCCATAACTCGTGTCACTGAATTACACAGTGACCACTTACCGTTACTAGTTAGGATGGAGCTAACCATTGCTAATCAAGATCCCCTAAACCAAAATCGAAGGAGCCGGTCTCGGCCACCCTGTCGTCGCTTACTAACGGAACGTTCCAACTTAACAGTATTCAATCGACATCTGGAATCTGTCTTAAACCTGAATGTAGAAATTTCCTCTACAAATGACATTGATGATATGCTATGTCTTTTTATACAAAACCTCAATAATGCTGCGAGAGCTTCAAACTCTCCTGCAACCATCCTACCTATTCGAAGAAATAGCAACAATAATGGCACTGACATTCCTTTTCGTCTGCCGCCTACCCAAGTGAACGAACGTCTTAACTTAATTCGTCAAAAACGCAGGCTACGCAAACGCTGGATGCGCTCACGCCGTCATGACCACTGGCAAGAATGGCAGCAAACTAGTCGCCAGCTAGCCCTTCTGCTTCGCTCCCATCGCCAACAATATGTAGATCACACGCTCAGTAACGCTGATCCTTCAAAGAAAGGCGCTCTTAACCTTTGGCACGCCACCAAAAATCTTAAGCGGCAGCCACAAGCCCAGCACAGTGTCCGCAATCAAAATGGACATTGGTGCCAATCAGCCGAAGATCAGGTTGAAGCTTTTGCTGATGAACTTCAATCACGCTTTACTCCCTTTGAGCTTGCGCCTACTGTGCACTGCCACCGAATACAGCGCTTTCTTGATCAAACAATCAGTGTTAATGAAACTGATCTACTATCCTCCCCCACACGAATTTGTCACCTGCGCCATGTTACGCCTAGTGAACTGGATGCCTATATCGGGCAACTGAAAATTCGTAAGTCTCCTGGTATTGATCGTATTGACAACTATCTACTAAAACATTTATCAAAAAAAGGCAAACTTTTCCTTCTGCATCTATTCAACAATATGCTCCGCCTGCAGTACTTCCCATCTCAATGGAAATGTGCCGCAATCAGAATGATATTAAAAGGTGGTAACGTGTCCACATCTGAACTAAAGTCTTACCGGCCAATAAGCCTCCTATCAACAGTTTCGAAGCTTTTCGAAAAAGTAATTTATGAGCGATTAATTGATGAGTTAAAATCACCTGTTGACAATAAACTAGACTGTGCTGCAGTATTACCAGAACACCAATTTGGTTTCCGAGCAGGGCACAGCACAATACAGCAAGTTCACCGCCTTGTTGAGCACATTAACATGTCCTTCGAAAGAGGAGACTATACATCAGGCGTCTTTCTGGACATACAACAGGCTTTTGACCGTGTATGGCATGCTGGTCTTCTTTTTAAATTACGAATGTACACTAGTGAACCTCTCTATAAAATATTGAAATCCTTTCTATCCGAACGATGCTTCTGTGTGCTAAGTAATATTACAGCAAGTACCTCTGCTGCACAGTCTGGCCCAGTCCAATCGACTACTCGGCCCATACTGGCTGGCGTACCGCAAGGCAGTGTACTGGCGCCACTGCTTTTCAATATTTATGTCTCTGACATGCCTTGCATAGCCACTCATATCCAATCTACTGAACAACACCCTACTTCAAAGATTAACGGTCTAACAGCGACATACGCTGATGACACTGCTTTTCTATGCAGTGCCAACAATGCTGAAATTGCCTGCAACTACATGCAAGATCATGTTAATCAATTTGCTGAATGGGCCAAAAAATGGAACATTCAAGTAAATGGCAATAAATCAGCTCATATCCTCTTCACCTTACGTAATAATATCGCAACTCCTGTCGTTAAAATAAATGACAATATCATACCGGCCAAATGCCTTGTAAAATATTTGGGTCTTCACTTAGACAATAAACTAAATTGGTCACGTCATGTTCGCATAACCACTCAGTCCATTCGTACAAAGTTATCCAAACACAAGTGGCTTCTATCTGCCAACAGATCCAAGCTATCACTAAAAAATAAATTACTCATTTATAAACAAATCATTGCCCCTGCCTGGTACTATGGCATTGAGCTATATGGCTGTGCTGCCGATACACACCTGCGCAAACTACATAGCATTCAATCACAGGCCCTCCGCCTAATTTGCAATGCACCCTACTATGTCAGAAACCGTACTCTTCACAATGATACCAAAATCCCTACAGTGTGGGAAATAATCAATTCCCGTGCTAAGCAATACAACGACCGGCTAGAAAACCACCCAAACAAATTGGCAAGACTCTTACTAATATCAGGGAGTTACCGAGTTCAACGACGTCTTAGGCGAATATGGCCCGGTGCCCAACTAATTCGACGCAGAGCACCACCATACCTCATCTAGTCTGCATCAACTCTAGCAATGCAAAATCTGCTGCCATACCATAACGTTCAAATGATCACTTTCAGTAAGTACTCATAATTTTAACAACATTACTAACCTCCTTTATCTTGCATGCAACCTGTCACGGATTCTCGTACAAGCATTTGTTCTTGGCCCTTATGCTCTATACATGCAGCAACAAAGACGGCGGTGGCCTTCATTTCCACCAACTCTTCCATATTGAAGAGTCCGCAGAACTATCTATGATAGGCATATTTAATGCCTTCTATTGTATATTATGCTGTTACTCCTTTTCTCATGCTCTGTGCCATATTACTGATGTACTTATGCTTGATAATCCACAATAATACCCATTATGACGTCAATTGAGCGAATCCTGTTAACTGATGCCCTTATGCTTGATACTCTAAAATTTCTCTCTGCCACTACACCATCCACGGTGCTTACATCAACCTTCCTACGATGTACTTGATACTCCTCTTGATGTCCAGCTGCTTCCAAGCCTTCGTGTCCCTGAGCACGACCACCTGGCCAGTTTATACTGCCCCCAGCCAAGCCTTTCGTGCCCGCTGTGCACGATCACCTGGCCGGTCATACCGCCCCCAGCCAAGCCTTTCGTGCCCCTTGTGCGCGATCACCTGGCCGGTTTTACCGTGCCCAGCCCCACACTAATTCACCCACACATTATGCACTGGTTCTTCGGCAAGTTACTTTATCAACTGTTAGCCTTTCTCCTAATCTTCACTTCAAGTAATACAACTCTGTCATGCGCATCTCTGCTGATATGCATTCCTCCCAATTCAACGAACAGAACAAGTTTGTCTCGTATACCAGGAGCCCTGTTTAAAATCATGTGCAGCCTAGGTGAGCAAACTGACTATACTATCCAAAACAACGAACAGGACATGTTTGTCTCGTATACCGGGGGCCCTGTTTAAAAACCATGAGCAGCCTAGGTGAGCAAACAGACTCGACTCTATCTTGGTTTGATTATCATGCAGATGATGACTAAAAGTATGCATGCTTTTTGTAAAGGTCTTCCAATATATACTCTCCGCCTAGGATACTCTTCATAATTATCCTTACGATCTCTATTAACAAACTAATTTCCAAATTAACCATTCTCTATCAACTTTCTGGAGCATTATAATTATTCAATATGCACATGCATTCCGCTCTGCATACTAGAATAGAGACAATGCCAAGACCGCAACCGTGTATGTTCTAGTTATGCTGTCGGCAGCTTGTTCATATTACAATTTCTCGTACAGTTGAACAACTCCCATAGTCTTTAATTTCCAAATTAACCAATCTTCATAAACTTTCTGGAACATTATAATTATTCAATATGCAACTTGCTTTCCGCTCTGCATACTAGAATAGAGACAATGCCAAGACCGCAACCGTGTATGTTCTAGTTATGCTGTCGGCAGCTTGTTCATGTTACAACCATCCACTCCTAATAAACTTTTGCATCATTCATTTGATGTCTTTGTCATTTATCCAGTTGCACAGTCACACAACATCACCCATAAATAAACTTACTCTATACATTAAAAATCCATCGCACGTCAGTCTCTATGAGAGGGGAGACGCACAAACGACAACGCATGGTAACCAGTTAAAATACTTTGTCATACCTGGCATTGCAGCAGCAGGGTATTCTAAGATGTTTTTTAGTCCTGCCTTTTGTCTCAAGCAGCAGTTTTTTCATCCAAGTTGCCCTGCACTCTTGCCATTTTTACGTCACCTCCTCTCCCTTACAGCACATTATCAGAACAGCCGGCTTATGGCATTCAAAATACTAGTAATGCTGTCGCCGCTTTCAGTCTAAAGATGTTATGCTCAATTAATCACAATCAATTACAAAGAAGAAATGAGACAAACATAATTACACTTGCTATATCATACCGGGATAAAACCCTAAACTATATCAAATCAAAGTATTGTGATTATATTAAGCTTCAAATTTTGTAACTGGAATTTGTAAACATCTATCCTAAATAAATCCGGACAAAGCTTGGCTGCCTACATATGAATGTGGAGCGTGTTTGTTTGGAATGTGTTTCTGCACCATGGTCAAGTGGGAACCAATTCCTCCTGTGTGTTCACTCATATTCCATTCACACACTCGCTTCCATTTGGATGTATGGTATCCGTAAATGCTCTGTCAATATAAAGGAAAAAAAGACTGCGACATCCCATACAATGGAAAAAGGCCTTGATGCTACGTCTCTCAAGCACCCACACCAATGGCATCTGGCGGCAGGATCAACGGTGGTCACGCTGGCGGCTCCAGCTCATCCAGATGCAACGGCTATCAGACTGGGTAGCTTCCAGACAATTGGGGATTTTCCCAATCCTCAAATAATTAATTTGACAGCAATCCCCATGCCAAGGCTGGGAAACTTCACTTGAATTGTATATAACATGTCACTTAATTCATTGTAAGTACTCTAGGTATTAAATGAATAAAAAAAACAGTCTGGATCCCAGTCCCCACTTCTCTGTCTGTCAACCAGGCATGGAGCTGGGCTCCGGAATCCAGACCGACATTGCGTTTGTTCCCTTGTGTCGAACGGTAAACAAATATTAAGTTCTAATCATTTCAATGTCCTTACAACAGGTGAACCCACTCACTTCCCATCAAACAACACTCACCCCAGTGTCCTTGATTTCTGCGTCTATGCAGGTATTGCAAGCCATAATCTTTCCATAACTCGTTTAACTGAGTTACACAGTGACCACTTGCCACTGCTAGTAGCGATGGTATTAACCATCACTAATCAAAACGTACTAAATCACAGAAGTCGTTTTCGCCCACGTTGTCGTCGCTTGTTAACCGAGCGCTCTAATATGTCGATATTTAACCTGCATTTAGAGTCTACTTTAAACCTCAACGTAGAAATCACCTCTACAAATGACATTGACGATTTGTTAAGCCTCTTCATGCAAAACATCAATATTGCTGCGAGAGCTTCAAACTGTCCGGCAGCAGTCTTACCTAATCATGGTAGCAGCAGCAGCAGTGACACCGCTAGTCCCTTTCGTCTTCCTCCTGCCCAAATGAATGAGCGTATTAGCCTGATTCGTCAAAAGCGCAGATTGCGTAAACGCTGGATGCGCTCACGCCGTCATGATCACTGGCAGGAATGGCAACAAGTTAGCCGTCAACTAGCCCTCCTACTTCGCTCACCGCCAGCAGTACGTAGATCATGTACTCAGTAACGCAGACCCTTTAAAAAAGGGCACTTTTAACCTATGGCACGCCACCAAAAATCTTAAACGACAGCCGCATGCACAGCATAGTGTCCGCAATCAAAATGGGCATTGGTGCCAATCTGCTGAAGATCAAGTGGAAGCTTTTGCCGACGAGCTTCAAAATCGTTTTACTCCCTTTAATCTTGCAACAGTAGAGCACTGCAACCGTGTTCATCGCTTCCTTGATCATGCAATCGGTTCGGACGAAATTGATCTGATATCGTCTCCCACACGAAATTGTCACTTACGCCACGTCACTCCCCATGAACTAAATGCCTACATTAGGCAATTGCAAGTTCGTAAGTCTCCGGGAATTGATAATATTGACAACTTCTTACTAAAGCATTTGTCCAAAAAAGGCAAACTTTTTCTTCTTCATCTGTTTAACAACATGCTTCGCCTGCGTTACTTCCCATTCCAATGGAAACACGCTGGCAATCCGAATGATATTGAAAGGTGGTAATGTATCCCCATCCGAACTAAAGTCCTACCGGCCTATAAGTCTTCTATCATCCGTTTCTAAATTATTTGAAAAGATTATCTACGTACGTCTGACTGAGGAATTGAAATCGTCCACTGACATTAACTTGGACTGTGCCGCAGTTATACCTGAACATCAATTTGGCTTCCGAGCAGGACACAGCACTATACAGCAAGTACACCGTCTTGTTCATCACATCAACATGTCCTTTGAAAGGGGAGACTATACGTCAGGCGTCTTCCTAGATATTCAACAGGCATTTGATCGTGTATGGCACGCTGGTCTTCTTTTTAAGTTAAAAATGTACACAAGCGAACCCCTCTACGAATTATTGAAGTCCTTTCTATCCAACCGAAGCTTCAGTGTACTAAGCAATAGCACAGAAAGCAATAATTCCAACCGTAGCACTCCCGCTCCTCACTCCGTCCCACTCCACTCGTCTGTGCGGCCCATACTAGCCGGGGTACCACAAGGTAGCGTACTAGCCCCACTACTCTTCAACATATATGTCTCCGACATGCCTTGCATAGCCACATACATCCAATCTACAGATCAGCACCCTTATTCAAAAATTACCGGTCTAACGGCAACATACGCTGACGATACTGCCTTTCTGTGCAGTGCCAGCAATGCTGAAATTGCCTGCAACTTCATGCAAGATCATATGAATCGGTTTGCTGAATGGGCCAAAAAATGGAACATTCAAGTTAACGGCAACAAGTCAGCGCATATCCTCTTCACTCTACGCAGCACCAGCTTGACTCCTGCCATAAATATAAATGACAATATCATACCGACCAAGAGCTGTGTAAAGTATTTAGGTCTCCACTTAGACAACAAATTAAATTGGTCACGCCATATTCGCATTACCACTCAATCCATACGCACTAAATTGTCCAAATACAAGTGGCTTCTATCTGCTAATAGATCCAAGCTATCGCTAAAAAATAAACTATTAATTTATAAACAGATCATAGCTCCTGCCTGGTACTATGGCATTGAACTATATGGTTGTGCTGCCGATACGCACCTACGCAAATTACATAGCATTCAATCCCAAGCTCTCCGTCTAATCTGCAATGCACCTTTCTATGTCAGAAACCGTACACTTCATGCTGACACAAAAATCCCCACAGTATGGGATGTAATCAATAACCGTGCCAAGCAGTATAACGACCGACTGGGAAGTCACAAAAACAAATTGGTAAGGTTGCTGCTTATGTCAGGAAATAATAGAGTTCAACGAAGGCTCAGGCGAATCTGGCCAGGGGCTGAGCTAATACGGCGCAGAGGTCCACCATTTCTCCTTTAAATTCCCCTCGCTGTGTCAGCCGCGGAATTACACACACACATCAGCCAAGTCAAAAATATTAAACGAATACTGCCAGCTTCCAAAATAGCGTCTAATATTTCTACCACACAGTCTACAAAATGCACACAATAGCTCCTAAAAATAGCCCAATTGGATAAGTACAATGGAAACACTACGACATAATGGACTTCCGGATTTTTATAAAATTTCTCAAATGTATCCCAAATTACCAGTACCTCACTACCAAGCTACCTCACCTAATCAAATCGTAAGTTAAAAGCAAATAATTATGCTAATACCTAAAATTGGAAGAAAGCTAATTATGTAATTTCCAACTGAAATAAGAGGTAGCATTTATTCCTTAAATAGAGAATAATTTTCTTTTCTTACACCTAATTTCTGTAAGCTTCTGCATACTAGCAATGCACTACTTACCATTAATTGTCAACAAATAAATCGCAACTCGGACTCACTTGGAGTGTATTAACTGAGCACATCTCAGTGCTTCCTAATTTCTCCCTAAAAATTTGCCGTGGCTTGTGGTTGACAAAGGGAGCGAACTCTGGTCTCCTTTATACAAGAACCAAACTTCTAAGCACCTCCTATAAACAAGCATGTGCTTGGTGTCATTGATCCACTTGAATATATTTATTATATCAACGATCAATCAGCCAATTGGTGTAAAACTGTAAGCTTCTGCATACTAGCAAAGCACTACTCTTATTACCATTAATTGTCAACAAATTAATCGCAACTCGGAATCATTTGGAGTGTATTAACTGAAAACTTCTCAGTGCTTTCCAGTTTCTCTCTAAAAATTTGCCGTGGCTTGTGCTTGACATAGGGAGCGAACGCTGGTCTCCTTTATTCAAGTACCAAACTTCTAAACACCTCCTATAAACAAGCATGTGCTTGGTGTCATTGATCCACTTGAATATATTTATTATATCAACGATCGATCAGCCTTAACTCTTCTAGATTTGTTTTAATCTCGGCTGTCAATCTTCCTCTCTTGAATCAAACTCACCCTAAGCTTCTTGACGCCTGTTTAGTGAAAAACCCCTTTCTTCCGTTTTATATTGATCAGAAGCAGGAACAATTCCTTTTTACCCTCACTTTTACGACTCACCGCTTCCAGTCTGCAGTCGTTGCTCTAGTAACGATAAAATCAGCTGCTCCACCATTACGGTTAAACAGTCAATTATGGTAAGTTTTCCCAGTTTATACAACATTACTAACCTCCCTTCATTTGCATGCAACCTGACACGGATTCTTGCACGAGCATTTGTACCTGGCCCCTTATAATCTCTGCATACAGCAACAAGAATGGCAGTGGTCTTCATCTCCACCACGTTTTGGTTCTTGTGCCTTTGAATCGAATCCTGGGGCCTCCTAGCTGATGTCCGTGTTTTATTGCTGATGTTTTTATGCTTGATGCCCTATAACTGCCACTACCTTCCTCAATGGTCTGCAAAACCGTCTATGATGATCATATTTAATGCCTTATACTGTATATTGTTCTTGATGTGCCTCCCGTTATGCCCTGTGCCATATTACTGATGTACTTATGCTTGATAATCCACAACACTACCCATTATGACGTCTATTGAGCAAATCCTGTTAACTGATGCCCTTATGCTTGATACTCTAAAATTTCTCTCTGCCACTACACCATCCACGATGCTTACGTCAACCGTACTACGATGTACTTGATACTCCTCTTGATGTCCAGAGCTAGCGTAATACATATACTGACTGAAGCTGCTTCCAAGCCTTCGTGTCCCTGTGCACGATCACCTGGCCAGTTTATACTGCCCCCAGCCAAGCCTTTCGTGCCCCTTGTGCGCGATCACCTGGCCGGTTTTACCGTGCCCAGCTCCACACTAATTCACCCACACATTATGCACTGGTTTTTCGACAAGTTACTTTATCAACTGTTAGCCTTTCTCCTAATCTTCACTTCAATTAATACAACTCTGTCATGCGCATCTCTGCTGATATGCATTCCTCCCAATACAACGAACAGAACAAGTTTGTCTCGTATACCAGGAGCCCTGTCTAAAATCATGTGCAGCCTAGGTGAGCAAACTGACTATACTATCCAAAACAACGAACAGGACATGTTTGTCTCGTATACCGGGGGCCCTGTTTAAAAACCATGAGCAGCCTAGGTGAGCAAACAGACTCGACTCTATCTCGGTATGATTATCATGCAGATGATGACTAAAAGTATTGCATGCTTTTTGTAAAAGTCTTCCAAAGTCTCCGTCTAGGATACTCTTCATAATTATCCTTACGATCTCTATTAACAAACTAATTTCCAAATTAACCAATCTCTATCAACTTTCTGGAGCATTATAATTATTCAATATGCACATGCATTCCGCTCTGCATACTAGAATAGAGACAATGCCAAGACCGCAACCGTGTATGTTCTAGTTATGCTGTCGGCAGCTTGTTCATATTACAATTTCTCGTACAGTTGAACAACTCCCATGGTCTTTAATTTCCAAATTAACCAATCTTCATAAACTTTCTGGAACATTATAATTATTCAATATGCAACTTGCTTTCCGCTCTGCATACTAGAATAGAGACAATGCCAAGACCGCAACCGTGTATGTTCTAGTTATGCTGTCGGCAGCTTGTTCATGTTACAACCATCCACTCCTAATAAACTTTTGCATCATTCATTTGATGTCTTTGTCATTTATCCAGTTGCACAGTCACACAACATTACCCATAAATAAACTTACTCTATACATTAAAAATCCATCGCACGTCAGTCTCTATGAGAGGGGAGACGCACAAACGACAACGCATGGTAACCAGTTAAAATTTGTTGTCATACCTGGCATTGCAGCAGCAGGGTATTCAAGGTGTTTTTTAGTCCTGCCCTTTGTCTCAAGCAGTAGTTTTTTCATCTAAGTTGCCCTGCACTCTTGCCATTACTACGCCACCTCCTCTCCCTTACAGCACTATATCAAAACAGCTGGCTTATGGCATGTTACGTACAATAAATGCTGTCGTCGCTTTCTGTCCAAAGATGTTATGCTCAATTAATTCACAATCAAATCAAGAAATGAGACAAACACAAATACACTTGCTCTATCTTACCGGGAAATACCCATGATCTATCAAACTAAGTATTGTGATTAATTTTAAGCTACAAATTTTGTTAACTGGAATTTTGTAAACATCTATCTTAAATAAATCCGGACAAGCTATGCTGCCTACATATGAATGTGGAGCGTGTCTGTGAGGAATATGTTGCTGCACCATGGCCAAGCGGGAACCAATTCCTCCTGTGTGTTCAGTCTTATTCTAATCACTCACTCGCTTCCATTTGAATGTATGGTATCTGTAAATGCTTTGTCAATTAAAAGGAAAAGGTAGACAGCTACAATACGATTACGATTTCACTGGTGCTTTAAAATCTACCGACGACGGCTTCACATTGTCCACCTGCGAGATGCGCAAATTTAATAAGTTGAATTTTTAATGAATGTTAAAAAAATGACAAATTGGTGAAGATTATAGACATTTTCAGACAAAGCATATTTGAACATACATATATATTTCTATAAATAGCGACAAACGGTATTTTAACACAACAGCTTATTTTTTAATAGGCTGTTTCTATAGGAGTGACTTGCTTCTGTAGTCTAATAGTGATGAGATTTTCATGGTAGAGCGCAATCGTAATTTATCACGTATGATTCAAGTTCAATTACGAGGCTTTTAAAACCAACAATTAGTAAGTGTTCCGACCCGGCTCATACGGATCTACGTTAGGTTTACAGTTAAAAATTATTTATATTTTTTATTAAACTCGGAATTAGATAGTTCCCTTTAGAGTCTGCTCACAATAGTGTTATTATTTGTTAATGTTAAATAAGAATTTGCAAAATCAATACATGTTGAATGGTTCTAAGGCTTGGATTTAATCAACGATGTGCCTGAAGAATTAATAATTTTATTGTTAAAAAAATATTAATATAATACTTTAGGTATTCATTAAAACATTTTCCAGGATAGATAGAGTAATTATAAAACAATTTAACATGTGCAATGGAGGTTGAAGTACTTGGACGATTTGCAGTTTTTAGTTCTACATTTTTAAAATTAAACTTATATACATCTTACACCAAGGCCTTAAAATATGTGGACAGCATGACTTGATTTCAGTTTTATAAGTACTCAGGCTGTCCGGGAATCTACCACATGAAATTTAGACTCAGTCTTAGGTATGTGTTCATGAATTTATAGTTGCTAATTTCATGACCAACTGCAACCAATCCCATCTATTTAAAGTCAATAAAACTGTATAGCCACCAACTTTTAATGGGATCTTCAAGTCTCTTCAGCTCAACTTAGAAAGGTCAACATTAGTAGACAAAGCTTAGATTCTAAAAGTACTATTAACTAGCATGTATTGCACTCTGCAATATATACAATTGTATTCAATATATTGTTTAAATATATATATATGTGTATCCATATGTGAATATATCAGTTAATTTATATGAAAATGTACAAATAAATATACTTACAACATATGTACAAAAACACACATTGTTCTTCTTACATAAATCTCTGATCGTTTTTAATATTAACGTGTACTTAATATTGTAGTTTTTAATGTTTTGGCAGGAAGATAAAATTTATATTTTTAATTGGCATCAGCTACAAGCGGTATACATTAATACGCACACCAAGTTATTCTCGGTGATTAAATAGTGCACAATAACGATCATACCTAAATCAGTTTTGGTATTGATGGTAATAGAGATTATGTTTAGTTACTGATGCATGGTTCTGTTGAAATATGTTTACTTTATTTTCTTTATAATACCTATTTGCCCATTCTTCTGGGTCGAAGGTATAATAAATACAAATATGCAGATATACATAGTTATTATAGTTATGCCTTTTTCGGAAGTTTAAAAGCTATAGAATTAAATAATGTAAATAAATACTTTTTTTGATTGAATATATAATAATTTACTAGATTTGCATAAATTAAAAAGGACTAGGAACCAGTACAAAATATAAAATAAATGTTCCGAAATCAAAATAATTTTATACATACTTCTGGGAACATATGAATTGAAAGACCTATTATACTTAATTTTAATATCCATAAAGTTTATTCTATTATAAAAATATATGTAAAATAGTATTTTAGTGCTAACGTTTAATCGGTGAAAGATATGATAATTGAATTGGAAACCAGAGAATACCAAAATCTATACAACTAAATATTTCGTGTGCAATCTGGTGTATTCTGATCAAGCTCTCAAATGTTAAAGAAATTTTCCTGATACAATACCGAAAGTAAAAAAAACCGCCAAACATTTTTTAAAATTGCTTAATAAATATAAAGTTAAGTTTAACTCAATATGGCTAGCCACCTTGTCCACTGCCCATTGATTGTTGTTGCTGCTTTTTCTTGTCGAATATGGATAACTTTGACCTGACTGCCCCTTCACACACCATAATACGCTGTTGAGACGGCTTCTTGTCCAATTCAAAGCATAATGAATCGGTATTTAAATGTCTTTTGAAATCTGAATATCGATGCGACTCGCATGACAGATAACTGGAGCCCAGCGCGGAAGCAGCTACAGCAGCTGCAACACTACCATTACCATTACGAGTATACACCGAAGCCGGCAAAGAATCCTGTCGCTTTCGTTCAAAGTACTCTACTATTTTGGCTATTTGTGCAGAACGCGTACTGGGCAATGCGGTAAAAGAACGATCATCCCAAAGAAGCGAATCTGAGCTGATGTCATCAGAGCTGTCCGTGTAGATGGACGAAGTGCGGTTCTTGCAGTAAAGCAATTGATTCGTGGAAAACGGGCTGCGTTGCAATAGGGAGTGTATCTCCGAATCAAGAGCCAATCGATTGATTATGCCAGCTGTCGCTGGCATCTGTGAATCCGCAACATTGGCACTTACTAATGAGTGGTGACAAGTATAGCGCCGATGGTGTGTGGGCGGAGGTACAATTTCAGGATCCAATTCATCCAAAGAATCCAACGCTGTTGAGGAGGATGTGTTACCGGCGATTGCTGCACTTTCGTTATCTAAAAGCAAAAGAGATGATGAGGTTGTGGGAGAATCACTGTGATGATGTTGTGTAACTGCAGCAGCAGCCACTATTGCGGTGGTTGAAGTAGGGGTTGCATAGTAACAGCATCGACAAAGACTTGCCAGTTTATCACTGAAAATGAAAAACGTTAAACGACATCGACATTTGACGATCACAAAGTGCTTACTTTAGTTTATGATTTGCCAAAGTTTCAATCCTCAGCTGTGGTTTTAACTGGTCATAGCAGCAGTTGCTATTGTTGCCACTACCGGCGCAACCGACAACTAGCGATCCAATGCCGCATAACTGTCGGCTGTAACTAGTGGTGGTTGTAGCCGCATCCGATTCTTCATTAAAGCACGAAAAGAAACCACTTTCAATGGAATCACGCCGGGTCAGGTTTCTTTTTGGGGGGAGTGGCTCGCAGGAATTTTTTTGCTCATTCGGTTCGCGGTCAGTGACTGCAGAAACTGCAGCGAGTGATTTTTCATTCTGAACGAAACAAGTAGGAGTCGGGGTTATTATTGCCACGTCTTTTTCCGATAAGCTACTTTTGGAAAGCTCTTTGCAGTACTCATCCTTTTTTTTTTCACAAGTCATTTCTGTGTTTAGTTTAACAGGGGTCAACGTGTTGGAAGAGGAGCTTGTTTTTAATAATGCCGTAACTTCAAGCTCGCTTTTACTGTACTTCATAATAGTTCCGCTGCTTCCACGAAAAAGTGGATGTGTGTACAGTGAGTTTGCGCGATATTTACGTGAGACTGGCATTATAGATGGACGTATAGCGCTGTCATCACTGCTAGACTCAGCATCAGCGCAATTGCCTCCTCCATCAAGATCTTCGCCCTCTGAGTTACAATAATCACAATCGTCAATATCAGTAAGAGCTGATGTTACAAGAGAAGCTATTGCAGCCGTTCCAGAAGCTGCCGAATTGCTGCTCCGTTGAGGCAACTTCAGTTCGATAGCGCTGTACTTTCGCGTCAGTTGTGGCGAGACAGGTAAGCTCTTTGGTTCGCTACAAGTAGCTGATTTTTTCGAAGCACAATGTTTAACTTCGATTTCAGTGCCAGGCGTCATGGTTTTACCCTGCATTGCGACTAGCTCCTTAAAAAATGGAGCAGACATCTCAAAGCACGAGCTAAATAAATCGCCCACGCCCGCAGCGTATGTCTTTGGATTAGCGCCTAATATCTTCTTAACACCTCGAAGTTGTGCTAGCGCCGTAAAAGGGTTTGGTTTCACCCCGTTGTGATCCTTCGTTGACGATGGTTTGTATTGCGGATCCTTAAGGCACATTGTTTCACCCACTTTGCGAAGCGTTAGAACTGCCGTTACTGGTGGCAAAAGTGGCAGTGTTTCCGATATGTTCGTAGTTGGTAAAAGGACCGAAACCGTTTGAGAGTCCCCTAATTGTCGTGGTGGCGTCGGCGAATGCGTAGAGGATCGCTGTCGTTGCATTTGATGACAACGCGCTTTATCACTGGGTGATGTATGCAGCGGAAAGTGTATTATATTCTCACTGAGTGAACGGCGGTGTAACAGAATTTCCGCTTCTAGCTTTTGTGTAGCACGACGAACGCGTGATTTTAAAATATGTTCGTCATATTCGCTGCTCCCCGCCAACCAATTAGGCGTGCATGGTAAAGCCGCAGAAGCTGACTTACAACTAATACCGGTACTGGGGAAACGAAAACCATCTTCATCAACGTCTCGTTGGACGCGCGGTGTCAGCACACCGGCTGGTGCTGTATAAATATTAGCAACAGTTGGGGCAGTGCCTAAACTTATCCCATTTTCTATATCACTACCGTTCAAAGAACAATTTATTAATTCCAGCGAGCTCAGTGGACTCGCGCACCTTGACTCGTGCTCGCACTTTTCTAAAAGCAGCGTCAGCTTTTTAGTTGTATCACGGAAAGTAGGTCGACTTTTGGGATCGTACTGTGTTAAAAAAAGAAATTTTAATAAATATCTTCACATATCTATACATCCTCAAGAACTTACTAGACAACAGTAAAATGCCAGCCTTAAAAAATCAGGTGGGGTATCCATTGGACAGAGCTCAACGAACGCCAGATAGTCAAGACCAAATGAAGCAGTGCGTGGCATCAAGTCTGGGTCAGCTTCGATGCGTGCGATAATCTCGCACTGAATAATTCCGAAAGAAAAAACATCACTCGTCTGATCGTACCATTGACCTTTTAAACACTCAGGACTAACCCAGTACGGTGAACCAACCGTTTCTAAACGCGATTTACCGCTGTAAGCGAAAAAATTAATATTAGGATGCGAAAAAAAGGATTCATATTTAAACATTAATAACAAAGTAAACAAAAAAAATGGTTTGCTGTATATTTTTCTAAATAACACATGTTATATATGTACTTAAACATATTCTTTGTTTGGGAAAGCTCTTTTAGCATAAAAATTAAAAAAATATATATATACAAATTGTCCGATATTGAATATACTTACGACTTTACTGGTATTTTAGCAGCCAATCCAAAATCACCGACAACAGCTTCATATTGTCCATCTGCAAGATGACGTACAAGCACGTTCTATTGGGAAAACATTTAATGACTTTATTCTGTTATTTAAAGAATGCGAACAAACCTTGCTTGTCAAATCTCTATGAAAAATGCCAGCGTCGTGAAGATAAGTCATTCCGCGGGCTATGCCCAGTGCCAGTCTTACTTTCTGGGCAGCGCTAAGAAATGCCTCTTGGTTAGCCAGCAGTTGCTCCAATGAACCCCCATTAATGTACTCGGTCAACGCATGTAGTTGTCCTTCGTGCACACAAACTCCCATAAAGCTGTAAAAGTAGTTGGTGTAATTATATTATAATTTGGAGCACAAGGCAAATTACAGGGAAAAAGAATTAAAACGATATGTATAGAATAGAAGAAATTGTTCAGTTTGGTTAAGATATATGGTATATTAAGATATTATATGGAAAACAAAATGTTTTCGATACAAAAACTCTTTGTTCGACCTAGTTGACCTCTCTTTTTAATTCTTCTCATATGTAAACAGCGTTCGAACGATACATTCAAAAACCAAAAAGTTCTTCATAAGAAAACAAGTTTTTTTTACCGATACTTCTTTTGATAGCAATATAATAAAGCTGTCCGATTATTATAAGATTTTGATTAAATCTGACATAGAACTGCATTTTATATGCTATTATGACAGGAAATTTGGTAGTTAACTTAATCAAGCTGGTGTACTGCATACAAATGCGATTATTATTTAGATTAGGGCCATAAGTACAAAAACTCAACAACACATTATTTATTTTATATTTATTAAAAAATAAGATGCTCTTTAATTTAAGTGTTTGGATTATCAAATCATACCAATCTATTTTTTTGTACTAACTGCGGTAAATCGCGTTTAGAGACAGTATTTTCATCGTAGTGGAGTGTCTAAAAGGGGTGTCTGAGTGTCTAAAAGGACAATAGTATGAAGAGACGAACAGAGTTTTTCGTTTGGAATTAAGATGGTTATTGCTTTCCCAGTATCGGCATTACTGGCAAGTCAGTTTCTGCGACTATACCATGCTCGCATAGCTGGTTAGTGTGGAGCAGTAAGTACGACAAAGGTATTATACAACTTTGTGTTCAACGTGGTACACGGAATCTAGAAGGCGATTTGTTAAGCTTGTGCTTCAAGATTTTCGTTCCTTTTTTGCAATGCAGGATAAGATTATGATACCCGGCAGGGTTCTACGAAAGCATCTGCTAATTAAAGCGAACTAAAATGGATACCTGTATTTTCGAAACTAAAGCGTTAGTACAGCGCTATCGACCTGAAGTTGTCTCAAAGGAGCAGCGTAACGACAGCTTTTGAAATGGCCGCAATAAATTCTCTTATAATACTTATCAAGGTCAATATCACATCTGTTATTTGTGGAGGCAGTGAACTATTATGAAGTGGAGTAATACAAGCTTGAAAGCCAGCAACTCCCCCAATACACTGCTCCCGGGAAATAGAACCGCATATTTGATTACTGGCCAAATTTGAAATAATTTATCTATAAATAAAAATAAAATTTTATCAAAATCCGACTTTTACCGTCATATAGCTCCCAGAAGAATAATATCAAATCTCTTATTTGCATGCAACAAAATAACCTTTTTTTATTCGCTTTGTAAAAAAGTGTTTTTAAAACACATTAATACTATTCCGATTATGTTATTGCTGAAGCAAAACCCTATTAAATATTTAAAATTATAAACACTTACCTTAATATGTTAGCATGAGACAATTTATTGAGCAACTGGACTTCCCGCAACATGTTAGGCCGATTGGCGCGCAATTGATTCATTTTTAGCACCATCACCTCTCCAGTAGTGCGATGGGTGACCTATATATAAATAAAATCAATAATTATATAATGAAGTTGTGTACTTCTGACCTAAAACCCAAAATTAACAAGAGGACTCTAGCTGGGAGTACTCGACTAGAACCTACCCTGACTGCGCGCTAAGAAACATTTACAAACGTTCTATATGATATAATGATCCGATGTTGATAAAATGTTGTTTATATACGAGAAGCATAGTGGAACTTATAAGTGCAGAGTTTGGTCAAGATATCTTGATAAACAAAAAGGTCTTCCATAGAAAAACTTAATTTTCGACCGATCGTTCCCATGGTAACTATATGATATAGTGGACCGATGTTAACCAGATTTGGTATATTTATGAGGAGCATAGTAAAGCTTATAAATGCCGAGTTTTGGTAAGATACCTTGATAAACAAAAAAAGTTTACAAGATCCAACCTTTGGACCGATCGTTCCTACGGCAGCTATATGATATGGTGGTTTGATCCGGCTGGTTTCGAAATATGTACTGTCGCAAAAAAAAAGGCGGACCAATGCAAAGTTGCAAGGCGAAAGAATAGAAAAATACAGACGAACATGTCTATATCAACTCGGCTGTTGATGCTGATCTAACATATATATATTATGGAGTCGAAGATAGCTCCTTTTAAGCGTTATACTTTTCATGAAAAAATTAGAACACCCCTACAAGGGTTTAAAATTTCTGTGATATAACTTATCCAAGCATGCGATCTCAAATGTGGTACATGTATATTTGATTATTTGGGTCTTCATACGACATTCACTTTAAATCTACATGCCTCTTTTCCTTAGATTACAAACTGTCATTAGGAATTAAGTATCTATTAGTTGGAAATTGTGACTTAAAATGTATACTTTTTTTGTTTAATAATGATAAAGAGTGTATATTATTTTTCTATGCCACAACATCTATTATTCGTAAAGCCGATTGCTGTATCTTAAATAGTATTTTCACTTTCAGTTAAGTGAGAAATAGCCAGTGCGGAAATAAAACAAGAAGCAATTGGCAAACGCCACAAGAAAATCCTTTTTCCACTAAAACCAAGATTGAACAGTAATGCCAAAAACCTGTCTGCCGCCTGAGACGTCTATTTGAGGCAAACCTGACAGCAGGTTACGAAAAACCCGCCTTCTGTAGTTTGTTACACGGACAATTAACTTGCAGGTTTCAGCTCCGCTCATACGGGGATATTCCCAAACGGAGAAACAAGTTTTATAAAGCGGCATTGACCACGTTTGACATCGATTGCATCGGCAGCGAAATTTTTTAACTATTTCCACATGCAATTTTGTTTACTGTTAACAAATATTTAATACGATTTAAAGCGGATTTTCATTTTTCATTTTCAAACAAGTTTTAAGTCAAAAGTGATTACCAAAATTTGATGATGCCCATGTACAGTAATTTTTTATACTCTAATAAAGGGGATTAAAATTTTGTCATCTAATATGTAACTCAAAAAAGGAGACATCTCACCCCCATAAAGTATATATATTCTAGATCAGCGTCAACAGCCGAGTTAAAACTTTGCCTAGGTCCCGGGGGTCCAAATTTCGGAACCGAACAGATCGGACCCCCATGTCATGTAGCTGCTATAGGAATGATCGGTCGAAAAATAGTTTCATATGAGAAAAAACTTGTTTATCAAGCTATCTTGACCAACCATGGCTTACGTTTAAAACTATGTTGCTTATTTACGAGTCAAATCTTATCATGATCGCTCTATTTTATTCGATAGCACTAAAGAAAGAATCGGTCGAAAAATATGTTTTTGTATGGCAAAATATTCGGTTTCCATTAATGAGCTTTACTATTTTTACATATCTGCAAAAACGTAAGGCAAATGTTTAAAACATTTTCTGGCTTTATGTTTTTGTCGCACGATGGCATACAAGCAAACATGTACAATGCTTGTGTGAAAATGAGTGTAACAGGCAGAAGAAGACATATCCGACGATCTATGAAATTATAAGAGCCCTCGCAGCGTGAGTTTGTTTCAAATTATAGTCCCGTTTTCATGAAATCGATATCAAAGTCATGTGTTTTGTGAGAATATTTTGGAGCTCATAGACACCAAATTAGATACGCTTACTTTTCGAAAGTTTACACAGATAGACAATATATTTTGTTTTCTGGATAACTCACCCCTCATTCCACCAAAATTTAAAATAATAAAAAAAAATGTTTAAATACGCTATTTTATTGGTCAAGTCCTTACACACATTATATCATATCTTTGGTATTTACACATATTTAGATGCCATATTAATGATCTTAAAACTTCATAAAGTTCGGACAAAAAAAGTTAAGTATATCACGAAAAAAATTTCTATAGGATGGAACTAAAGGAAGAGGCAACATAGCTACAGCGCAAACTGCAAACAACAAGCGGTATACTTGCGTGTGAGTATGATTGTAGAAGGCGTGTTGACGCAGTTAGTTGCGGGGTTCGGGGAATCTTCTAGTTAAGAACTCCCGACTTGAGGTTCCTTACTTGTTTATTGCTTAATTTAAAGAGTATTATTGCTGCCTGTTCATGCAGGGCTCTATTTAATCTTATTTTGCAGAATAGTGCTAGACTAGGGGATCGTGAATGTGGCTACCGTTTCTGAGTTCTGACCAGTAGATTGAGGTCGTAGCCATCAGCAAAGTAAACAGTTAGACTTGAATGGAATTTGGCCCAGTTTGCTTTCTTTTACGCCTGGCTCGTGTTTGTCTGTATCTAGTCTTCTAACTTGCTTTTCGTTATTTTGGCACGATTCTACTTTGTTGTGCAACTCATCAACGGCAGAGCGAGCTTTTATATAAACCCCACTGCTAAAATCAGTTATAAACAAGAATATCTGACGACTAAACGGTTTCTGTTTTTTTTTTTTTTTTTAGTTACAAGTATGTTTAACGTGCTTTGAGTATTTTTGCTTATATAAAGTAAAGTTTTCTAGCTTATTGATTACTTAACCAAGGGGGGAAATAGCTAAGTTCGACGGCAATCTTATCTACAATCACAAGCAACTTGCAACTGATTGCCTTATAGTCAAAAATAGCAAGTGGGCTTACTACTAATATATATGTATGTAATTTGAAACAACAAAGAAACATCAAAAATAATTTAGTAAATCTCCGATCCATATTAAACAGTAGGCCACATGTCAGAGCAGAGTTATACAGACATAGTAGTAGATAGTAGAGTTATGATACTGATTGCTATTAAAACTGTTTGGCCTGACTGACTGATGAGCGATGTACGCACATCCCAAACCGTAAGAGCTGGAAAGCTGTAACTTTTATTTAATGGAGGTGCTCTTCAAATAGACGAGGAGTTCATGACTTGCCATGTGCAAGTCCGGGGTATTCTCGCTTTTAGCAACATATGCTGTTAAGATGAAATATTATACAATAGCTTAATGAGGTAACGAAATTGATGCAAGAATATCTGCACTAAATGCGGCCAAAAGAATGCACGCATTTATTTTCTGACCCGAGTGGAAGAGCTGAACGCCGAGACTGAAAATTTTAGCGAAAAAAGGTTCTACAAGAAAAATAAATAAAGAAAAATAAATATATAAAATGTGTGGAAATTTCACATGTACTCACTTCAAAAACACAATACAACATTTTTGCAAAGTATAGCCCGTGGTAAGCATAAAATCAAGCAAAAAGTGAAATGCAGCAAGTAACAAATAAATAATTGCTTTTTACCCCACTCAAAATAGGTACAGTTGGCTGCGCAGTTCAGGCCAACTGCATGCCAACTAAGCCGCGCTTCAGCTCATTCAATTTCACATTTCAAATGTGAGAAAAAATTATTTATTTGTTTTCCAATGCTGTTGGCGTCTGTTAGTTCGCTCTTTACATTTTTTTTGAGACCCCGGTGCCATTAAAATAGCCGTATATATATATATATATATATATATATATATATATATATATATACCTCAATAAGTATATATATATACTTCAATAAAGTACAATAACCACATCACCCCCACTTTTTATACAAGAAAATTTGTAATTTTAGTTTCATTAATTTTTTTGAGCTGTTGCGTGCAGCGTAAAAAAGAAAGTGTAATTCAAATGCATTGTTTTTCAATTGATGTAAGATAGATGCATAAAACGCAAGAAAGAACAATTAACATTGTAGAGTTGAACACAAAATACACATGTATACATCATCTGTGAGATTTATTTCTATACTTTGATGCATATCAGCGTTACTTATAAATACTCAATTTTCAGAAGTTAATGCTAGAGTGCTTCGAAGAAAATTAATGTTTGCCCATTTATAGCTATGGAGTGGAGACGGTGACGATTGGTCAAAAAAAAAAGAAAGATATTTCATCTGTTTGTACTATTTTAAAAGCTACATTGGTGATTCTTTCAGGATTTTTATATCGATTTTTATCAATTGCTAAGAAACTGGGCAAACAGACAAGCGGACATGGCTAGCACAACTCGGCTAATGATGCTGATCAAGAATATATATACTTTATAGTGTCGAATTCATTCTGCTTGTTACATACTTTATACCCTTTTTACCCATTTTTAATGGGTTCAGGGTATAAAAATAAATAATTACAATAGTTGTCGAGGTGCAGCCGAAATATATCGGAGAAGAAATATATGTAAACAAAATTGTTTTTATTTTTGATTTTCATAAAATCTACCTCGGCTAGCTAAGTCGCCAAAACCAGCACTAAAAAAAAAATAAAAACATTTTCTACTGATTGTTCCAATAAGAGATAAGGATAAGGATTTAATATATTCTCTACAGCTAAATTTATAATAGGCCGATTTTGCTAACACCATTTTAAATAATTATCTCTAAGCTATTGATTCCAGTGGTCAAGATATTTTCCAAAAATAAATGTGTGTATTTTTGTAAGTTTTTTTTACACGGGTAAAAGCTGCTCATACTAGATTTATAGTTTATTATTTAATCTTTTATTTAACTGAATATTTTAATTTACAATAAAAAACAGTGCGATATTGAAATTTTCCCACAACGACAATGACCACTTGATTTTAAACAAAGCATTTTACTACAGTTATAACAAATGATAACGGTACTGATCGGTCTGTGTGTGTCACTGTTATGTAAGGTTTAACATACTTTCGGTAGCTGGTTTGGGTTTCTTATGCTGCGTCAAAGCTTTTGTTATTGAACATGTTTTTGCCGACTGATTAGTGCGTTAACCATTTTTACTTTTCGCCAAGCTAAGTAATTGTTATGTAAATTACTTTTCCTTTCAAATTTCTGGTCTGGCATATGCGAAATTACTACTACCTTTCTCCACTCTAGCGGTATAACTTTGACGGCAATCAATTTAGCTAGGTAGCTGGCTTAAATGCTGAACACAAAATATAAACCGTATCTGCAAGTGCAAGTGAGAATCAAACATTTGCTTCTATCGAACCATAACCCCAAAACAGAACTGTGTAAGAAAACTATAACCATTAAATACAGCTTATCCTTAATATTACCTATACGCGTTCCAACTGCCACAATGCGATGCGAAAATATCGAAAAAGCCAAACGGAATAACGAACAAGTGAACGCACTTCACACACTATAGGCATACCGCAGCATGGTGTTTATTAGTCAATGCGTATCTAAAACATATACACAATGGGTAACGAAATATCAAAAAGCCATCGAACGATCGTTCAATGAACTGAATTATAACAAAAATTCGCTCGCAAAACTCGTCTATTTAAAGCACTAGAAAGGAAAAGTTACAATTCAATTTTTGTCAATTACTACTATTTTAACATCAAAATATGCTATTTTCCCTATGAAACTGAAACAAAAATACCACATCAATAAAAAACGAGAAAGTCTGGATAATTCGGCACGCAGAAAATTAAATGCGCTTTTAGACATATGAATTACGGTTTTGCTGATATATGAGAATAGTGAAGCTGGTAAATGCTAAGTTTGATCAAAAATGTCTTGGAAAACAGAATATTTCGCCATTTAACAACACATTTTTCGACTAATTTTTCCTATACCGATATTTTAAATATTAAGCAGCATAGTTTAACTAATAAAAGCCCGATTTTATGATTCAGTCCAACAAAATTATAATACCTTCTACAAGGGTATAACAAATAATACGCGAAACTTGCCTCCCTTTTAACTAAGAGCCTTATGACTTTCGTTAAACCAAATATTTTATGACATAAACTTAACGTTAACGTCAGTGTTGTAGAAAGCATAGAAAGTGTAAAGAAAACGAAAAAGTACGAATATCTTCGGCACGACGAAAATTGAATACCCTTGTAGACATTTGCCTTACGATTTTGCAGATGTATGTGAATTGTAAAGCTCTTAAATGCTGAGCTTGATGAAAATATCTTGCAAAACAGATATTTACTATTCTGTCTACTTTGGATAAGATATACTAAAAAACAACAATACATGATATTGTGGTTCGATCTTGCCGGTTCCGAACCTATTTACAGTTTTAAAACGATAGAGACAGGGACATAGAGACAGACAGACAAACGAACGGACATGGCTATAGCAACTAGGCTCTTGATGCGTCTACAAGGCCGTAACCATATGTTGTATGGTTAGTGGTGTTATACTTTTATCACCCATTTTCTATTAAATATTTTGATGAATCTTTAGAGGAGCTCATCAGTCTTTATTTTTATTTTCAAATATTAGAAAAAACAAAATTTACGTGAACCAAAAATGGTTTCATCCGATTCCACACCGGTTTGCAGCCTTGGTTAAGATATCTTAAAATTCAAAGAAGTTTATAGAAGAACTTAATTTCTGACCAAACTTTCCTATAGCAGCTATGTGTTAAAAGTGGTCCATCCGGCCGGTTCCGATATAGAACTGAGAGACTAGTTTGCATAGAAACAGACAGACTTGGCTATATCGACTCGGCGGCTGCATATGGGGTACAAAAAGAGTTTACCATGCTTGAATTAAATAAACCCGGCTGTACCGTAACGTATGTTAGAAATAAATATCTTTTCATAATTTTTAAAAAATATACAAAGCTAAAATTTAAACAACTTTATATATAAAAAAATTCAAAGATAATACACTTACCCTGTAAACTTCTGAGAAAAAACCGGAACCAATTTTTTCTTTGACAAAATCATCCACAGAATATAATGCTGAGACCGCAGTACGCAGTGCGCGACATGAAGAGCCTGTCACAAGTCGATCAGAGGACATTGTACGCATTACCGATGCCGGTGGAAGACCGTAGCAGCTAGAGCCATTGCCAGTACTGAAGCTTTTACCGATACCGTTACTGTTATCACTGTCATTGAATACTGTAGATGACGAATCAGCCGGCGGTACATCACTATTTGCCATTTCCTTCTGACAAACCTGCGGACCGACAACTCTATAAGACGTACACATGCCCGATGTGCTTTCCTGCCACAAGATTGGCGACGAGTCCACTTGATCGCACGACTTATCACTGTAGCTGCTACTGATCTCTGGGGGGCCAGGTCCACTATGTTGATTAAGGCTCATAATTATCAGCTACGATGTATGTTTTTGTATAGAATAGAAGGTATGGAAGGATTTGTTGATGGATTTAGTAGGCCTGGTTCAACAGCAGCTCTCTTAAGCTGCGATAGTTTAAAAAAATCACATTGGCAACATTCACAACAAAACGGCAGGGGGGAGCAACACGAACACGAACACGAATACGTTTTATGTTAAGCGATCAAATTTTATATTATTTTTTTCAGGCACGACGTAGAACAACACTTTTAAATACCTATTTGGCGAAGTAAATTGACAGCTTAGAGAAAAATTCAAAACTCAATCACAAAATATTTATTCTTTTGCTCTTGCTAGTTTAGATGACAAGAAACTCTAGTAACGGTGACGTCATCTACAGATCCGTCAATTTGGCACAATTGTAGGAAGATTTTTGCATTGGAAGCGCTCCGGAAGCCTGCGGAAAAAAAAGAAGAGGAATATACAAATAACTAAACATTTAAAATTGCTTGCTTCAAATTAAACTGTAGTAGAGTAAGACACAGAAATACATACACGTGCATTTAAATGTCATTATAAAATGTAATAAAGACTTGCTGAAAACCCCCTTCCATGGTTGAAAAATGTGCGGAATTATTTTGTATAAAACGACTTTGTTTTCATTGGATCACCTACAAATTCATTTTCAAAGATTTATAGAAGAATTTGAAAAAATCCATTGGGTGAAAAATGAAGAATAAAGGTTGCATGGCCGAAAGTTTAATTTTTTGCCAGATCGTAATTGTTAATACAGTGAGAGCTCTCTTGAGCGGACAGTGAATTTCAGGCATTTTTTGTTTACTAAAGAAGACTGTCCGCCAAATAGAGGGGGAACGAGTGTAGCTTGACTTATAATGGTGGTAGAAAATGTTAGTCCAAGTGGAGTGTCCGCCAAATAGAAGGGGAATGAGTGTCCAAATGAGTTGTACGCCTAATAAGAGTCTGCTACGCCTTCACATCTGTTATATCAAAAAAAAAATCAGAGACTTCCGAAAGTTTTAAATGGGTTTTGTACTCCAACAATGCTTTTCTGATTAGACTAAGCATGAATACACCAGCAGCACAAAAACTTTAATTTGGACATGTACAGTAAACTTTTACTATTTTATTTAGTAACTTTAAGTGCACGATTGTACACAGCAAATTGAAAACGGTTCGCTTTTGAAAAGAATACTGAACTCCATTTTCTTGCTATAAAAATACACGTATATTATAATTATTTTATTATAAAATCAACTAATATATACAGTTCATTTTACATATTCAAGAAAATAAATTCCGAATTTAAATATAGCCTATCCTAATACACTTAAACTGCTGTATTTCTGTACTTACAACTAAATTCTTCAGAAGTACGAAAAAATATTGGTGAGCCGAACTGATGACATAACATATTTTGCTTTAATCACAAAAAATAAAAATACAACTTGGCAATTTCATTTTCGCCTTTTTATCAGGAAATTTGCGATAAGATAGTAGCAAAAATAGCCAAGCAAATCTACAAATTGGGTAGAAAAAATGGCTAACTTACCAGCAATGAAAGCCAATAGATATTAAAATCATGCAACCATTGTTGGACAAAATACCCAATACACATAGCGCATAGGAAATAAATATTGTTTCCACGTGATTGGCTTATGTTAGAGATGGAAAATCAGATTAAATCACTGTGCTGGTGGCTCTAATGTTCTAAGGAAACATCTGCGTATGACATTTCTGGGGGCACGAGTGCGGGCGCAATATTTTTAACTTAATCTTTAAAAATGGTCGTTTGTAGTCTAAAACTGAAGGACATCGATTTTTTTTTCTTTTTTTTTTTAAATTTTTAATTTTAAGCATCATAAGCTGCACATAAAAAACTATCCCTATTAAGGAGGAGCAGAAAAGTGGACATAACCATAAATAATTAAGAATATATATACCTTTAACACAACATTGTATACAGGCATATATTAAAAGAGTGATCCAGTCGAGTTTCTGACTAAAATATATTCGAACTATCATTTACATTCGCAGCTGTATATAAACGAAAACATACTCACGCAGTTCACTTTTTGCAGAGGATTTGTGCCTCTTTACGCATAACCACAAAATTTTCCAAGTCGACGTTGCCTAACTATATACATACATACATTCGTATCTACTTTTTCAGTCGATTTTTTTTTTTATCATTATAGCGTATAAGAAGAAAATAACAATAGTTAACAATAGTATATGTAAACAGATTATGTAAACAAAGCGATCATAAGTTGTTAAGAATAGACAAGTAAAGGGCTCTAGTCGGAAGTTACCTACTAGTGGATACCTTGAACCCTCTTCTACTACCACCAAATGCAGCTCGTGGTACCAACTTGTTTGCCTAAGCAGTAATAAATTAAAAAAAAAAAACGAGATAGAAAGCCTATATTCGGCACGCCGAAGATTTAATACCCTCCTCTTTATACACCTTTTTGTAATGCTCATAATGCTTTGCCCGTATCTAAGAAGCACAGGGAAAATAGTTAATGCCGAGTATGGTTAATATATCTTAAAAAACAAATAGTTATTTATACATGAACCTCATTTTCGACCGATCGTTCCTATGGCAGCTATATGATATTGTGATGCGATGTTAACAAGATTTTACATAAATGAAGGAAGCGTAGTGAAACTTATAAATGCCGAGTTTGGTCAAGATATCTTGATAAACAAAAGAAGTTTTTAAACGAGAACATACTTTTCGACCGATAGCTCTTATGTACTAAATTGATTTCATTCTCTTTATACCCTGAACCGCAGGACAATATTAAAAGATAGATAGCCAAGCCTACTTCTACAAAATAAATGTGTCGATTTTCATATTGGGTATTTGTTGACCATATATTGTAGTATATAAATGCAATTAAGGATATTTATTCTCTTAAATTTATGTGTTATGTAAAAAATAAAATTCGAAAATTCTAATAGATATGTCTTCTACCTCCTTATTTATTAATTATTGCGGCAAGTCATCTACTCTAACGTCGCACAATGTACAATTTTTTTTAAATTGCCATATTGGTTTAAATTAGACCTTAGATGCAAGTAGAATAGACTAGAAGGCGTACGAGAAAAACAAACGAAAGCGCAAAACACCTAGTATGCAGCAACTGACAAGGCACAAAATAAATGCAAATCAAAACTATGTATGTATGATTATTGTCGACCACCACGAAATCCAATAAGTATGAACTGAAATACTGACATCAAATAAAGGGAAAACATGACATACACACATAAATACAAACATATTTTTTAAGATAAAAAAATCATGGAAACAAAAATGATAAATATTGGTTTTACATATACTATATATGCATGTGCCAGTATGAATGAATTCACACAATAAGAAATGAAACATCTGTCGCAGCATTTGCATTTTCCATTGAAAAGTGGCTTTCCACTAAGCGAAAAATACGTTGGTATTGGAAATCGGCAGACAGTATAGACTGAGCTTCTCATCATCTATGCTAGTGTTAGTTTGCTTAAAGTGTGTGTGTGTTATTTTTACATTTCCGCTGCTTACAAAAATAGGTGCATGAGTGTTTATGTAGCCCTCCACAATAAACAGCATTCCAAGCATACACAGCCACAAAAGGCGCAGCAACATAACAGGGTAAAAGAAGAGCAAACCTTATGTATGTATATATGTATGCAAAAAATAATTATAGTTTTGTATATTCTAAATATACACATATTTTTAAATTTTACGAAATTATATACATCATTTGATTTGGAAATATTGATGTACTATCCCAGGCAAAGGTCACATCTATGGCAGCAATTCCGACGAAAATGCAGCAGAAAAAAGAATGAAGCATGTACACTCACAAATACATACGCTCACAAACACGCACACTCATACACAAGCATATTCAAGCGCAGACAAACATTCAAGAATATGTTTGCATTTATTGCTTTACGAAAAAATTCTCACCAAAAGAAAGTTAAGAATTCTTTTTTAATGTTCAAATTGATAATATATAACAACTAAGCATTATTTACCAGTTTTTTAGCTGCTATAATCCAATAAGTATGTAGTCCATGTACATATGCGTTTCTGCCTGCACTGTAAATGTATTAATTTGAACACAAGCACAAACTGGACACATAAGCCTTGCGCATTTTGCGACTTTTCATAGGAGGTAAAAATTTCACAAAATAATGCAGCCTTGTTTACTGCGTACTACATACATTCACATAAAAACGTTCATATATGTGACTTTTTTTTAGACAACAACTCAAAATTCACTGTTGTGTTTTATACAATGCACTTTATGTCGGCCGAAAAACTTAACTACATTTGAAGCGTCGACACTACTATTTTACATTCTTAAATTGTTTCGTTTGGTATATTTATATACTTATATATGCAATAGTGAAAAATCGTTTGTAAATTGTTACGACACGTGACCACGTCAAGCTTCGTTTCTGCCTCGATAATTTTAACAATTAATTTAGCAAGTGTGACCGCACTTGGCAACACAAATCACCAATAAAAATAAGGTATTTAAATCTCTTAGGACATTTTAGTATTTTTCACTCTGCTATGTTAATACTGTCTAAGATTCACATTTGCTTATCAAAATTCAGTCACACTTTAATTTTAGTTTTGCTCATCGTACTAGTCGAACAAAAATGTATGACAACTTAATAGCGAATAGCTTCAGTAAACGACATTTTTGCTGTCATTGCATTAATATGAGAACTTATAAAAGATGGGAATTTTTTTTATTTGAATAAAAGTTTACTTATTCATTTTTATATATTTCATATACTTTCTGGCATTAAAATTATCCTCCACTTCATCCATAATCTTGACTTTTTTTCGCGGCTTTCTAGCCTCTAAACGTGACTTACGCTCCAAATCGGACAATGTACTCAGATCCAATGGCAGCTGTATGGAACATATAAATTTTTGAAACACACATGCAAGTAAAAGTCTTATATAATTACTTTTATTATTTTGCGGGGCTCATGATATCGAATGTTAATGGTGGATCCGTCCGAGTGCACCACAACCGTCGGATAAATGCGGCAGTACACAGAACGATGCAACCGCGTTACCGATGCAGTGGCTGAGGACAGGGCACGCGTCTGTTGTAATCCTTGAGCACAAAGCTTAAGCATTTTACCCAATAATATTGTAAAAGCAAATATTTTTTAGCGGATTTACAGAAATTGCTTCCCAAAATTTGTGTTCGATGAGTGTGACCAGTTGTTAAAATTGGCAGGAAAAAAATATTGACTGCTACACTGCCAATCGAATTTCGAAGAAAAGTACTCGATTACTTTCACTGTCTGAATCGATAATAATTATTTTTGTTGAAGTAAGTAGTGTGAAAATCGCATGTAAAATAAAACTTATTAAAATTTAGTATAATTAATTGGGAAATTACCTTTGTACATCTGATTCTAATGGGAGAAATAGAGGCCGATAGCCCGAAATAAACATTCTTAATCGTGTTATTATATATACGTTCGTTTGGGTTCCGACAAAATTACATAATTATTGCAGAACAAATTTTCTGTGCGAATTCTGAACTTGGTATTTAGGTTGTAAAACGAAATCTGTATATACTTAAAGACACTTGGTGCATATACATATACCTCCTGTTCTGATTTAAAAAACTAAAACTACGGAAACACTTATTTTTGTACTTTTCAGCGTTCGGCATAATTATGGCAGCACGACGCATCACTCAATCTTCGATCAACTGGTCTGCTCTGGCAGAGCGTGTGCCCGCAAGCCAAAAAAGCAGTTTTGGTGCCTTTAAGACAAGGTCGGACATATATGTGCGCGCCGTGCTGGCTAATCCAGAGAGCCCACCAAAAATTGATTGGGCATACTACAAACGCTTGATACCCGTTGCTGGTCTTGTCGATAGCTTCCAGAAACAGTACGATGGCTTGTCCGTGCCCTACCCAAAGGACAGTGTGTCGAAACTTGTTGATGCCGAAATCGAGGAATCGCAGTGCGAGATATCCAATTACAAGAAAGCTTCTGAGCAACGCATTCAGAATTACCAGAAGGAAATCGCTCATTTGAAGGCATTGCTCCCATATGACCAAATGACAATGGAGGATTATCGTGATGCATTCCCTGACACCGCTTTGGATCCGATCAACAAGCCAACGTTCTGGCCCCACACTCCAGAAGAACAAGTTGGCTACAAATCCAAAGAACAGTTGGAGGCCGAAGCCCATGGACATCACTAAACGCATATGTGCAAATAATTCAGCATTGAATAAAGGTGTTTTAATTCAAATAAAAAACATTAATGAAGAATTAAAATCAATATCAAAATAAACTGATATTAAGTCGAGTTGGCATTTTGTCATGTTTTTTTGCCAACTAATTCTTCACTATCAAATGTTTTATGATTTTGAAGAACTAGACATTATATTTAGCAATTGATAATATAATAGAAGACTAATGTATGTATATATAACGAAAAAATTGCGAACAACATTTTATATGAATTTAAAGAACTTGGCGAAATTTTGTAAATTCTACAACATTACGCTAGTGATGAGTATCGTAACATTAATATCGCTTAGGCCATCTCTATTATATTTTTGAACAAAGAAAGAATAACATTGTCATTTGAGGTTCTGTTAGTGGTTTTTAACCCAATTAACAGAATATTGTGATTCAAGTATTAATCGCTTTAAAAGACAATCTAACTAGTCTTGGCTTGTAAGTTAGCCGTTACTTGTACAAACTGTCGCCCAGTTCATTCGGTTGTTTAGTTTTCGTATATGTTAGAAATTAACATCATAGGCTGGGTAGCGGAACTAGGTGAACGACAATAGTTCGTTCAGTTTAGTTTGTCGGCCGATCGAACATGTCCAAAACGATTTAATACAGCTAAAATATATTTGATTACACATAATCATAGTTTGCAACATAAATTGCACAGTAAAGCTCGTAGTAAAGTGAAAATTATAAAAAGACAAAACAAAGTGTCTCAGATCGGCTGCCCTGCATGAACTATTTAACAATTTTGCTGTGCAATCGTAAACCAACGATGCTCTCGCGCCGGGGCAAGGATAAATCACAGGCACATAAAGAGGGCGTAGTGGGGAAGTATGTGAAGAAGGATACCCCGCCGGAGATACCGGTGATAAATGTGTGGACTTCCTATTCAGATCAACATCAACGTGCAAAAAAGAAGTCTTTGCAGAGGTGTGCAAGTACTTCGCCTAGCTGTGAGTTTAAGCCGCGCAGCTCGAGTTCTAGTCGCAATACGTATTCTTGTAGTGATGTTCAGCCGGATTACTATCACGCGCGCAGAGCTCAAAGCCAGTTGCCGCTAAACAATCAGCAATCACTTCCAACACAGGGTAACGCACAATTTCGAGGTGGTAGCAACCAGCTATGCCAAGGAAACAGTAACTACGTCAACATTGAGCAAATGGACCGTATGCGACGTCAGCAGTCATCGCCACTGCTACTAACCAACAATCCAACAAGGAGCTTCCAGCGAAGTTATTCTGCCCAGAAGCCCTCGCAACCGCATGGGGGTACAACTAGCTATGACGTCGATCATGGACTACTTAACAGCTCCTACGCAAATTTGATACAAATGCCACGCCGACCCCCATCACCTGCACAGTTCGCAATGCAGCAACCACAACAGCTCCTACATCACCCTTCCACTACATTTGGATCAGTGATTCGATTCGAACCGTCTACAATAGCAACAAAAGATCAACCACGGTATCCCCAGACAAGGTATGGAATAGTTCATTGTTCATAGTTCATACTCAATTTAATTTCGAGTACACATTTTCAGATCACCACTAGGACAACATCATCAGCATCAGCAACAACAATTGGCAGCGCATATGGTTGGTAGTTATTCCAGCGATTCGTATCCAATATATGAGAATCCGTATCGCGTATCTTCCATGCGGGTGACGCAATCACAGCGCTCTGAATCTCCAATTTACAGTAATACAACAGCGTCATCGGCTACGCTTAGTGTTACTCCACATCATCATCATCATTTACCAGTACCCTTAGGTGGATCTCTGAGTGGTCGAGGCGGAAGCTCTGGCAGCATGCGTGGCGCCTCTACTTCGGTTCAATCCCTCTATGCGCCACCTCTCACGCCGCCTGCATCCAGTACTTCAACTGCTGGAGATAACAATGGTAACGGAGCGTTGCAAAAAGTACCCTCACAGCAGTCGCTTAATGAGAGCGAAGAATTGCCACTGCCGCCAGGTTGGGCCACGCAATACACGCTGCATGGTAGGAAATACTATATTGACCACAACGCACATACAACGCATTGGAATCATCCATTGGAGCGCGAGGGTCTGCCGGTTGGTTGGCGCCGCGTCGTCTCGAAGCTGCATGGTACCTATTATGAAAACCAGTATACCGGGCAGTGCCAGCGGCAACATCCATGTCTTACATCCTACTACGTTTATACCACGTCAGCAGAACCTCCTAAAGCAATACGGCCCGAAGCGCCATTGTATTCACCACCTTCACATACACATACTGCATTGGTGCCAGCCAATCCGTACCTACTTGAAGAAATACCAAAATGGTTGGCTGTCTATTCTGAGGCGGACTCCTCCAAGGATCATCTGCTGCAGTTTAATATGTTTAGCCTGCCTGAGCTCGAAGGCTTCGATAGCATGTTAGTACGTCTCTTTAAGCAAGAGCTCGGTACAATCGTCGGGTTCTATGAGCGCTATCGGTGAGTGTATTTGGCTTCAACTGTAACTCTACTCTTAATGTATCTGCTTTTCTTTACAGTCGCGCATTAATCCTGGAGAAGAATCGACGCGCCAATCACAACAAGCTACAATGATTCTACAGGCGAATATACCGGACTTGTTATCTCAGCTGTGGTAGTCGCATCTAAGAGTACGACTGTACAATTCGTACAACCGGTGTATTTTTATAACTTACTGAGATGTTTTTCAATGTTTCGTTAGTTCAGTTTGTAAACTGTGATATAATTTGACTTAAAACGAATGAAAAATGGTTTCAAGAATATAAGTAATTGTGTTTAACTGAACTAAAAAAAAATGGTCTACGCTGGTAATCCGATATACATCTGTTTTTAACATATTATCTTATTGTTATTTGATGTTTGCGTTTTGGTGTATGAATATTAATCAGTTTTTTAATAACTAATAGATATGGAATAATATTCGGCCCAACAAAGACTGTAAAGGAAGAACTTAGACATCTCAAAAAAGTGATGTGAGTTAAGTTTATCTTATCATATATATGTACATAGGAAAGTACATATAAATAATAAATGCTTTCAGTGTATGTGTCTTTTCCTTATGTGAATGCTCGATCTGAGAGACTAAGACAAAGAGATACTTAACTTAATATGTATGTACTTATGCTATGTAATCTTTAATTTCATATGTCTATAAGTATAATTTATATGTGTTCAATCCGACTGCTTATCCGTCATAGTTTAACGCATATCAGCAATTACTTTATAAGATTATTTATAGAAAACGAAGTTCTATTTAAATACACGATATTCAACTCAATTCAACAACTGAAGTGCAAAAACAAAAGCTACAATCGTCGCACGACAGAGCTGTTGAAGCGCGCCGAACCCCACAGCGGCGTGAGCTTCGTTTATACATAAGTATTGGCGCTGTGCACAGCGCCTCAGTATCTTGACAGTCGTGCCGTTGTTGCTATCGTTAAACATATTGAAGCTACCGATTGGTAAATTATAAATTGAGCACGTTAAAAGTTACAAGAATTGGTTATTAATTCGCTTCGAGATTGATTTACAGCACTATTCAATAGCACGATCAGTGCAGAAATATTCTGTCAATATATAGCGTAGATTCTTCGGCATTGTTATTGTTCAGAAATCAACAGTGCTTTCCAATTCACAAGCTTCCAAGTGAAAGTTCTAATCCGGCTGCCAAAGACATCTAAAAATTGGTTTTATATGCTGCATTTTTTATCGTTTATTTATACAGTTGGTTAAGTCAGCAAATGTGGATATTTAGATATAAATAAATTTACGCATATACAAAATACGAAGCATGCGAATGTATTCATATTCATATGCGCATATATGTACATGTACATATGTACATACAAACAAAAATAAAGAGTGTGATCAGAAAGAATTGCATTTATGTTCCAACGTGACCAGTTTTCGGTCGGCGCAACTTTGACTTGTACTTTCAATTCCCATTCAAAATTCCCATTATTATATGAAGTGTCTACTAATTTAGGTATTTTTAATTATCGCAACGCATTTATCGGCGTCTGAATTGCCCAATTAAGCGGAACATGCAACAACTGTAACAAGCCGATTAGCGTTATCAAAGTGGTGATAAGTGGCATTTCAGGATGTTGTATACTTTTTTTAAACAGCTTTTGCAAAGTCATCTGTTATGCCATAAATGAATAACTAAATGAGCAGTCGAAAAAGTTTTTTTTTTTATTAAGTGTAACAAGCCATAGTCAAGGCGGCTTGATTTATAGGAACCACTGCTATATATATTTTTCTGTGCTTGTAAGTGTTAGTGATACATTTGTATACAAGCGGTAGAAGTGATACACTTGGATATGTGTGTATGTACATGAGTAAGAATTTGGCTCGTATAGATTGTTGTTAGTTTTGCTAATGCTTGCAAAAAGCTCGATTTGATTGCAAGCTGTAAAACTATTGCGGACCGTATAAAAAGAATAAAGAAATGTTCTTCCACAGGCCATTTAATGAAATAGCAACATAAAAGAAATATCTGAGGTATTTAAATCCCTTCAAGAAACTTTAAAATATAATACATTTTATATATGTATATCCAAATATTCTTTAATAGCCTCCTACATTAACTGTGTGCTTGCACTCTGTACTTTCCTGTTCATAATTGATTGCCTGTAAAGCCTGCCCTGCATGCCTATTGCATCTACTCTCAATAAGCGCGATGAAGATATATATATCAGCTAACGATTTTTTTTCTGACTTCAATTGATATACAATCTACAATCTATTGATATTAAGTACTGCAATTTGTAAAAGTCAATAACTTTTAAAATTTTCATCATATACAATGGAGACCACGTACAGATGCATTTTCAATTTCCGTGGCCACTTTTGACTTATATTTTAATAAATGTGATTTTTTAAAATAACGGCTTAAAATTGGAGACATCTTTTTAATTCTGTAATAGTTCAATTTGCACGTTACAATACTTTAACTATTTTAATGTTCTTTTAAAACACAAGGTGTAATTATAGTAAAATGGTAATGGGACATTTAATTTGCAGGTGTTCTAAAACAAAAAAGCAACAAAAAAAAAAACAGTATATTAATGAAAAATGGTACTTTGCTTGAGTTATTTACGGCAAACGCTTGTAATATTGGCTAGTAAGTTCTTAATAAATATTTTACCAAATCAATTGTTCAAATGTATTTTATAAATTCAGTTGGTTTTGGATACGCTCAAGAAAGTAGTGTTTTTACAGTAAATACTCATGACCTGACGGTGCTGGTGAATGCCAATGAAAGCTTCGTGATTTATGCTAGGTGAGTACTATATATTAATATTGCTATGAAGAGCCTTTTATCAATCCAATTTTAAATCGTACAGCAACAACCTTGCAGACACTGTTAACTTAACGTTAGTAAAACAACATGAAGATCATGTGGATTTGGATCCTGAGTCCTTCGTATGCCGCGCAGGTATCTCATACAATGAAACTATCGTTGTAACGGGTCGAGCAGCCGGTCATGTAGAGATCACTGCAAGTAGCAATTCTAGTGACACATCGATGTAAGAAAAAGTTCAAATCACTTGACATTTTAATATGTGTATACTCTTTTCAGCACCGATGCACTTTTTGTGCGAATCGTTGTGGCTAAATCTCAAGCTATTATTTACACTTCCGTTATTTTTGGTTGGATTTACTTCGTGGCGTGGTCAATTTCTTTTTATCCACAAATATGGATCAACTATCGCCGCAAATCGGTTGAGGGGTTAAACTTTGATTTTTTAACTCTGAATATTGTTGGATTTACACTGTATAGCATGTTTAACTGTGGACTCTACTTTATCCAAAGCTTACAAAATGAATACGGAGATAGACATCCTCGTGGCGTCAATCCAGTTCTATTGAATGACGTGGTATTTTCATTGCACGCTATATTTGCGACAAGCCTGACTATTGGACAGTGTTTTAAGTATGAGGTAGTTGTGAATCAAATGTAAAAGCTCCTTAGATTAACCAAATTTTGTGTTTACATTTAGCGGGGACAACAACGAGTCTCAAAAACTGCTTATGGTCTCTTGATAGTTTTTGCTCTTGTTGTGGTCATATCAGCAGGGTTAGCCGGAGGATCTGTAATTCATTGGCTAGATTTTCTATACTACTGCAGGTACTAAATATGAAATTTTAAATATTTCTCAAGCGTTATAATATTATTTTACTACGCAGCTATGTAAAATTGGCGATTACAATCATAAAGTATATACCACAGGCCTTAATGAACTATAAAAGGAAGAGTACTATAGGGTGGTAAGTAAGCACAAAATAAATTCTCTAACAAGTGTACATTTGCTTAACAAACACCTTTCAGGAGTATTGGCAATATTTTATTGGATTTTACCGGTGGCATTCTGAGTATGCTACAAATGATATTAAATGCACATAACTACGGTAAGCTAGTACTAGTAGCATTAATAATATGTATAAATTAAAACCGACTGATTTTTGTTATGTTTTTTCAGACGATTGGGTTTCAATATTTGGTGATCCGACGAAATTTGGTCTCGGTTTGTTTTCTGTGTTGTTTGACATATTTTTCATGCTCCAGCATTACGTATTTTACAGGTACATATATGTACATATGTGTTTTAACTAGTACGAATTTCAGTCACAAGATATCATTATTTTCAAAATTTTTTTTTAGATTTTTAGAAGCTGTTTTTAGCTTTCCTTTATTGATAAAACTCTTTCTGTTTTTCGGTTTTTCAGACAGGCAAATAAGTCCTCAATTTCTTCTCTTACGACGGACACTGAGGTTCAAAATAATGGACAACTGAACAGGACAATTGAAAAATAGAGTTAAGCTAACTTAAATATATTGTTGACAATAATCTTAAGAGCGAAAATGACCCTCAAAACGATCTTCACAGGGAGATAACCGAGAAGTAGAGTTAAACTTTCTTAATTATATTGTTGTCATTAATCTGTAATGCTTAATTTTAATATGTACATATTTATAAAGCTACTTTAGCATATGACAAGTGCCCATGCATTCAATAATACATTATGTGCTAACATACATACGCATATACATATTTTGTTTAAAGAAATCTTGAGCACAGAAAAAACTTTTGGGCGGATACCGAAAGTCGGGTAATTTCAGTTCGGCCTAAAGGGCCCACCTAACATGGATGGAATTGGTGTGACCCGATTTATGATCTACCTAATCGGAGTGTCCATAAGAGTAGTGTTAGCTTTATATACAATTTCACATAATCCCATAATCAAAAAATTGAATCGTAGTAGCGCAGTAGGTCCTTTTCAGATCATTCAAATCATGGCTCATGCAACTTCCAAAATCTGAAAGATTAATCCCTAATTCGCGAAATTTTGCATGGCCATTAATACAATCTTAGTGAAGGTACAAATTGTGGCCTAACCATATGCCTAATAATTTATCTTAAAAAGAAAATAAATAAGTGAATGCTTTAAAATGGATGGGATATGTTTGTTATTTTGAATCAATCTTCTATTTGATCTATTTTCGAATTCAATATAGAATGAAACTACTTTAAATTTGCGTAAATTTAATAAAAAATTAATGTATGGAGTACCCTTACCAAAAAGTGCATTTATCGACAACAGCTGTGTCCGTCCGATAGGCCACACTGTGACTTTCGAAATGGGAAGAAGAAACCACTTGTTAAGTTTTTAGAATTTTAATACTTATTCTTAAAATATATGCATTCATATGTATGTAGGTGTTGTATTTGTTAGGAAGGATTATTTACATTACGCTGGCAATGTCTTGTGAGAAAAAAAGGTATTATTGTTAGATCGCTGCCTATGTATGCATTTAAATGTTGACACACGAGGTGTAATGAATTGTTTGTGAATTTACCTGTGTGTATTAATTTTTAAATTATTAATTGTGGTTTGCACGTTTGCTTCCATTTCAGGCAAAGCACGTTTCTTCTGGAGGAGGAGGAAACTTTTGAAACTTCTGTCTCAACGTCGCAGGAAAATATTAATATTGAAAATGTTACAGACGATATGTAAGTGTATGTGATTTACAAGTTGACTTTATTGTTTTGTAATGCGTTTACATACAAACATAAATATAAAAATAGAAATCGACTGCTTTTTGCACAAGTTTATGAAAGTAAAAATCATTACAAAAGGCGCTTTTAATGAATTTTCATTAGAGTAACGTAGACAATTCAAACTTATCTTGTCCTAATAATACCAAAAAGGTAAGAAACTTGTACTTCGCAAAATATAGTTTGGGCAACATAAGTTATGCAAAAAATAATCGAAGACCATAATAAACTGATGTACGTACATTTATTTATACTTGCAGGCCCATTGAGCCAATGGCTTTTCTACAAGGCCTTCATGTAAGTACAATTGGCAATAATACAACGGTTTTTATCTGATTAATTGGTTTTTATTTTCTTGCAGTCAGGAAACTTGATGCAGTTTAGTCAGGTAACATGTACGCACATAATAAATAAAACTTCCTATGATTGCTTAAAGCGCTGGGACAGATCTGATTGCACAAGTATGAGCGAAAAACTAGCTACTGTAGAAATTACGCTAGTTATAAGCGAAATGTTAATTTCAAAAAGTCCCATTGGCTTTACTTTGTAATTTATCGTGTCAACTTGCAGTGAGAATGCGTGTACGCATTGTCGAAAGCGCCAATCGGCTTGTTGTAATTTTATCTCTTGCAAAATGATTCCTGTCGTTCGAGTTGCGATCAAAATGTCATTACTCACGTACGTCAGCAAGGCTACTTCAGAGATAGATATGGCCAAGAACACTAAATTGATCAGTGCACCGAACGCATCGTACCGTTTGCCTCCAATAAAAGACTCAGCAATAGCGTAATACTGATTATAAAATCCAACAGTGATGCCTAGCAGATGGCAAATCAGCGAAAGGACTATTGAGAGTGACATCAAAGCCATGTACTTCGTAGTTTGAATGCATATAATTTTGTATTTCACGGCAAGCACGTCAAGCTCGTCCGCTAATGTGCAATAGCGCTGAATGCGGTAATATTTCGTGTATAGATTTTTATGGATCTCCTGCTGCATGAAATTCACCCGTTGTACTAGCAATTTTAGTCTCTCATTTAAGGTTTCCATAATGTTCTTCGCTATGATCATTGCACCAAAGTAGCAATTGTTTAAAAAATTTGCAATTATCATTGGAAACAATTTATAGAGCGACCAGGTCCAATAAAGCTGAGGTTCATTACGTTTTTGCTGCAGCACCAAAGCCATCTCCATAACAAGCGGGAATCCAATGACTTTAATCAGTGCCAAGATCACAGATTTTTTTATTGTGTTGATTTCAACATGAAGTTCATTTAACGTTTCAAAAAGGGGGACGTTGCTCATCATTCGCGCCACCTTCTTGCTCAATAGCATTTGAGTGAAAAAATTGAGAATAGCTACTGTCGTATTCATATAGCTGTATAATTTGACGGCGTCGCGTAAATTGAGTTGTGCATTTGTATAGTCCAGGTACATCTGACGAATATATACACTTGTAAATAGGATTGTTACTAGCATAGCATATGCCAAATATTTCTTTGAAAAGACGAAACGTTTTCGACCACGCCAAGAGTAACGATTGGCGAAAAGCCCGAACAACGTTAGCATAAATATGAGCGTAACAATC
Source organism: Drosophila montana (assembly GCF_035044405.1). Taxonomy (NCBI): domain Eukaryota; kingdom Metazoa; phylum Arthropoda; class Insecta; order Diptera; family Drosophilidae; genus Drosophila; species Drosophila montana. The sequence goes on along the minus strand of NW_026998706.1, from coordinate 223,627 downwards.
AATAATTGGATTAGCATGTTTTTACCCAGAATGGGCTTCCACGAAAAGAGACCCATTGCAGATGAAAGTTGTTTTTTACTGACCTAATATTTTGTACATTTCATTGGTATTTTAATTGTTCCTTTTGCCGATTAATATTATCTTGATGTCTTGTCCGAGTCCGAAATGACGCTAAACTACAATGTCAATCAATCAATATCAAGAGCAACAATCACCCTTATGAATTAATTAATAAGAGAAAATACTAACGACATTAAAAAGCATGCGATTGTGAAGGATGCCGTTAAAAGCTACATAAATATGTTTTATATATTTTTTTTGTTACAACGTGCAGTCATAAATTTATATAAACATTTGCACATTATTTTTTTTATATTCAAGCAATCCGTGTTGCGTGAAATGATGCTTCAAGATATCAAGTCACAGATTAACTCCTTACCCAAGTTGGAAAATCACAACAATGGTGATTATTATTTTGGCATGGTCCTTGAGGAGCCGCCAAAGTCGCACTGGATGTTTTCAATGCCATTAAACAAGCTGTACATCCGTATGAATAAGACTTTTAATATTGATGTAAAATTTAAAACAAAAATGCCTATTCAGCCGCTGAATTTGCGAGCGTTTCTTTGCTTTGTTAAGGACGTCAGTGGACCCGTTCTGCGCTGTCAAAACCATTTAAGCACAGATCCCAGTAAGTAAATAATAGTTGCATAAAATGTTCCCCTATCAATAATTGGTTTCTTTTAAGTTAAGGACAATCAAAGTATGCGAGAAAGTTTACTACGATGTGAAAACCCAAACACTTCTTATTGTGGAACATCTGAAGGAAAAAGTATTGCAGAACGATACTCTGTGCTTGTGCCATTGAATATGAGTCGTTCTAGCCACGAAAGCGGTGGATTCGTTCGCCAAACTCTTGCCTTCAGTTTTGCCTGTCAGAACTCATGCTTTGGTCGCAAGGAAACCTGCTTGGTTTTTTGCTTGGAAAACATGAAGTATGTTATTCATTTGCAAAAATTAGGTTTACCCACAAAAAATTCTCTTTCCAGCCGTGACATATTGGGTCAGCAAGTATTGTACCTTAAAATTTGCACGTGTCCAAAACGTGATCGCAATCAAGACGAACGCCACCTAGAGAGCAATAAAAACAAGTTGTTTTTCGATGCATCGGAAGAGGAAGAACTTGACGCAACATGTGCCAAAAAGAAGTGTCGCCGCACTATGAAAAACGAAGTTAAAGATGAAAACGAGAGCAATGATAGCTCCGATGTTCAACCTGTCCCAGCTGATTGGGAAGCCTCGCGTGCGATAGATGGTGATTACAGACTTGTCATAAAGTTTTCAAATAAGGATTTGTTATTGCGGAGCATCGAGGGTATTATTGAAAAGACGGCTGTCGCAATGATACGGAACCCACAAAATTTAAAACTACGCCAACAAACGAACCATTTGCTGAATTTAAAAAGTAAGCATTATTCGATTTAAGGGTTGCTTCAAATTTGTTTAAATGTGTCATATTTTTGCTTACAGAATGTGCGTTAAAGTTGTCCTAATGTGAAATGTAGCAAAATCAATGAAAATTTCATTTAATATACATATTTTCCACAAATTTGTTTTTGATATATAATCATTCCTATGGAAATGATTCTACACTATAAGTTTTGTCATACATCATACATCAATATATCATATTTAATTTTACTATATCACAATATGCCTACAATTAAGGAATTTGATTTATTTGAAATAGGAATTTTATTTTTGAAAAAAAATACTATACAATACAAATAAGCCTGTGTATTTTCTTCATACCAATTTTAGATTTAAATAAGCTTTATTTGAGACAGATGTATGTACAAATTCTAAATATCACATCCGTTTTTATGGTCAATGCACTCATTGCATTTTCCATTTATATACCCTTGCAGAGGGTGTTATAATTATATCATATAATGTATAGCTAATATAAGGAGGCGTCGTCTATGACCCCATTAAAGGAATATAATCTTTTTGTTGCCATAGAAACGATCGGTGGAAAATTTAATTGTTAAAAACAGTTTTGTTGTGGCCTGTATCTTAACTAAACTAAGCCCGATAGCTTACCTAAGCTAAAGGCTTTATTATTATACTTACATATGAGTAAAGTCCATCTACTGTATTATATAGCTCTTATAGAAAGAATTTATAAACAATCGAGAATGTATACAAACGTGTTCGTTTTTATACCCTGTATCAAATAAAATGGGTAGACAAAATGTTCAATAACGTTGTTCGTAATCAGGACGAGGAGGTATGTCGATTTATCTCTATCTGGGAAATACCAAAATTTAGACACGAATCATTTTAAGCGATATCTCGTCCCATTTCCAAAAGATGGTTGGATATAAATATAAAGACTTGGTTTTTTAAGCATAGCCGTAATAAGAGCTAGATACACCAAATTTGGTATATTGACACAGGCAGAAAAAACAGCGCAAGAATTCAAATTGGGCTATATTAAAATTTAACTTGTCATAAATACTTACTTTACGTGTATGTAAGTTGTCATGGAATAGTGAAAAATAATTAAGATTCATGGTATTATGATTTTGACGGCTTTCTATTTTTAAGTTCGAGAGCTGCTATTTAAAGGCTTCCTACCTGCTTGGAATAACAAATGAGCGAGTGAATTCAACAAAAGCTCAAAGTTTCACTCAAAATTAAAAAAATTGAGATACATTTTTGTGTAACACCCTGTATCCATAAATAAGTGAACATAGGTAAGGTAGTACAACAAAGTAAATTAATTTAGAGCTTGGTAGCAATCGGCAGTCTTGTCTTCTTTTAATTTATATTTGAGCATTTTAGAGATTGAGACATTGAAATTATATGCGATTGGTTATTGTATGTGTAGTTTATGACAAATGTTTTATGCAGGGTGTTTTATAGTCGAACATTATGGACATGTAATATTTTACATGTTTGGTAACATACATAAGTCAATTGTTTATAAAGTCAAGACATCAGGTGAAACTGCCTACACATTCATACTTCATTGTAAGCTACTGAATTCCACTCAAAGCTCAGGCACCTAATCCACCGCCATTGGAAGCATTGGGAGAGGTGCGCCGACAGCGACAGCTACAGCAACGATCTCTACTCATTTTTGCAGTCGCTTGATACAAAACAAGATAACTCGACGACAACGATACAAGTTGGCAGAGAGCGATCTCCAGTTCTCATAGAAAGAGTACGAAAAGCTGTGCGCGCAGTTTTAGTTTTGTTTGATATCGGTTGGTTAACGCACGTGTGATTTCATTACGGAAACCGCTTTTAAAAAACGTACATATATACACACTTAAATAAAGTTAACGTACTTATTGTTAAATAACAATATTTTTGATGCAACTGTGTTAACATGGTGGAAACGGCTACAACAACAACTATCACGCGTACGTCGTCCAGTGCGTCGCCGAGCAACGTTGGGCCACCGGCCACGCCCACTGCAGCGCTGGTGCATCGCAACGACGAGACAACTCGCGGCATATACAATCTAAAAATTATTGTTTTTTTATTGTTACTGCCTTTTGTGTTATTTGCTGTGCTTCTTAAACATCTCTTGGACTACCTTTTCGCTCTGGGACATAAGGAAAAAGACGTGAGCGGAAAGGTAGCACTGGTAAGGCCAGGCGGGCACTTGATTGTAATTTGCTGACGATATTATTATATTTTTTGTAAATTCTCAGTTCGTTTGACTCAGGCGTATATATGTCAAACATACATACATATGTATGTAATTGAGTTAATATAAACATGCAATACATAAATTGTAACGTCACGCAGTTTTCTTCTTCGGTTTTCCACTCTTCACATCTAGTCCACCGAATGGGTGCGGCTCGGTTGCGGTTGCGTCGCTTACCCAGCATTTTTTTTTACTCAAACAAATATTTTCGCCTGGCTTTCCAAAAATAGTCAACTGGTTATGTACATACATACAATATGTATATAAATGATGTATTTCCCTTGTTTGGTTGCCAATGTTAGTTGTTTTTTTTAAATCAAATGAATAGCCGCCGCCATTTTAATGTATTTGCATATATATGAATGAATATGTACAAATACATGCATACATATTTATATAATTAAACGGGTTTCAATGTCAATTGACAGTTACGGCAAGGTCAAGACGGCTGCCAAAACTGACGTATAGATACGTTTGGGAACGCTACGCCTTAAGAAGTTGCCCAACATCTTATACATATATGGATTGTTTTTATTAGAATTCCGTTCGAAAGCTGTAGGTGGGTCGGACGTAATACAAGCATGCGTCATTAAAGCGCAGTCTGTTCTATACTCTGCCAATCACTTATACATATACTAGCCATAAAAAACAGGTTTACTTTGTAAAAAAGGTTATAAACTTCACTTTTGTTTTCATTTTATAAAAAGCAAATTTATGACGTTATGCTTCGCTCCGTCCGGCAACAAAAATGAAAACAAAGATTAAAAGATTAATATCCAATGAAGATACAAGATAAAGAATATCATACAAGCGTGTATTGTAAGCTTTTTGTTTTGTAACAATCGCGCTTTAGTGGTAGAACGTCAGACCTCGACACATATATACACGCTTTTAAAAATACTCACAAATTTCTTACTTCTTTGTCTGACTTAAGTATATATACTACATATCTATATAGATCAAGTAGTCAATTGCAGGCCAGCTAACGGGTCACGTTATTTTAATTACGGGCAAGAGCTAGTCAACTATTGTAAATACGCCGCATGTTTAAATCAAACATAATCAGTTTTTGGATGCATGTTTATACATACATATTTACATGAGCAGCCTATTGTTTGCAAATAAAGCCAATTAAATGGGTCTAGTTTTTATAATGAGTAGTTTACGGCGTTCATACTGTTCATTTGACGAACATACATGTATGCATGGATGAGAAAATGGACGCACTTTCATATATGTTCTACTTTCAAGGTGACAGGCGGTGGGAGTGGCTTGGGTCGCGAAATTTGTCTGGAGCTGGCAAGAAGGGGATGCAAGGTAGCTGTCGTTGATGTCAATTCTAAAGGCTGCTATGAGACAGTGGAGTTGCTATCTAAAATTCCTCGGTGTATGGCAAAGGCCTATAAGGTAAGCAAGTGGTATATGTAAGTGCTGGTATAATGTTAATGCTCCTTGTACAATAGAACGATGTTTCCTCGCCACGTGAACTACAGTTGATGGCTGTTAGAGTGGAAAAGGAGCTGGGGCCCGTCGAAATTCTGGTGAACAATGCCTCCCTGATGCCAATGACATCGACGCCGCATCTGAAAAGCGATGAAATCGACACTATTTTGCAGCTTAACCTCGGCTCCTATATAATGGTATGTAATAGGCTTCCACAATTACTTTATTAATTTTAATTGAATGCGGATTTTAGACAACAAAAGAGTTTTTACCAAAGATGATTACGCGTAAATCAGGTCACTTGGTGGCAGTTAATGCATTGGCAGGTCTGTGCTATTGGCCTTTCAATGAATAATTTTATTTATTCGGATTTTATATCCCGCAAATAGGACTGGTACCGCTTCCTGGCGCGGGAATCTATACGGCAACAAAGTATGGCATTATGGGCTTCATGGAAGCACTTCGTGCGGAGCTACGCCTTTCGGACTGTGACTATGTGCGTACAACAGTCGCCAATACTTACTTAATGAGGACCAGCGGAGATTTGCCGTTGCTAAGCGATGCGGGGTAGACTTCAATGTTATTTAATTCAGCAAAGCTGTTTGGTTAATTATTCGAAATTTTTACAGAATATCGAAAAGTTATCCCGGACTTTCTACGCCCTATGTGGCAGAGAAAATCGTTAAAGGCGTGCTATTAAATGAGCGTATGATCTACGTGCCAAAAATATTTGCACTTAGTGTATGGCTTTTCAGGTAAAGTCAACATAATTGAAACGAGATTTTCATATGAGATCTTCTATTTCTGTAAACTTTTCTTCATCAGATTATTGCCGACTAAATGGCAGGATTATATGCTGCTACGATTTTATAATTTCGATGCGCGCAGCGCGCACTTATTTTATTGGAAATAAACCTATAACATCTAGGGTAATGGTATTTAACTAATGCATTGCAGTTAAAGACAGATATCCTAGACCAAATTTTAAATGTAAGCATTGAAGAGTATTTATTTATATAAAGCGAAAATGAGTAATTTGATTTTTTGATTTTTTTTTAACCTATTTCAAAGTCTGCTTTCAGTGATTATTTTTCTAAGAGTTTCCTGAAGTGTAAGTGTAAGTATAAGTGCATTGTCCTAGAGGGCGCGACATGTATGACTTTGTATGACTTCTTTACACAGCATATATGACAGATTATCAAAAGCAAATTTTAATAAGCGAAGGACCTTTATATGGCGCTAAGGCGCATTAACAAAAGTAAGAGTTGAGATTCCCTACACCAGCTCCCGCGAGCTGCGCACTTTAGTCTCAATATATCCTCAGTTGTATTGAAATTTTATTTGAAGTTACTTCTGTATTTATTGCCTGGTCGATATTAAATGAAAAGGTCTTTTGTATAACATTAAAATACGAAAGGAATGCGGATAGACGGACATGTCTAGATCGACTCGGTATTTGATGCTTATCAAAAATGCATACTTCCTTATTGAGATCGGAGGTGATTAATTCTGACTGTACATACATTTGTATATTAATATGCTCATACATTTTTGGGAGCTATAATTCTAACATGATTAGAGTACCAGTATGGTTTTGATATGATTAGTAAGTACCATTTTACCTAAGCTATGTTTATGAAAAAGCAGACAGCAGTGGTTGTATTTACCGAAATACTGTTCCACCGAGTGTATCTTGAAGACCCGGATTACTATACATAAGCAATATAAGCAGCATCTCAGAAACAAATTCTAATTTCAGTTATGACATTTGGTACAGCACGGAAAGACCCCCAGCACCTGACAAGACAAGAACATGTACACACATAGCCACATGCGTACATAAAACACCCATCTCCGTCACTGCACAGCGCATGCGTAGCTGCTTTGTTCCATAAATAAAAGGGACTAATTACTTATGTGCTAGGGTTACAATTACAGTTGCATTGTCGATCAGGGCCATGCATGAAAACCGTCGAGTGTTTTATAGCTGCATTTATGTGCTCTTGCCCCCGCGAAGTTGTCTTTTCATAACATCGATTTCATGCTGCGCCTATGTACATTTATATAGATGTATATCCAAACATTGTTTGATTTGCACTGTTCCTGAGTTTTGTTTATTGTTTTGTTAGTGGTTGTCATTTTCCCCAACTTGCTTCGGTGCTAAGCTCTCGATCAGTGCCCTTCTAGGGCTACAAGCAGTGCATCACATGTGCGCTGGAGCGCAGCTACGTGAGCCAAGAAGTTGTCTGCTTGCCGCTCCATGTGGTCTAGCACTCCGCCCAGGGTCTTTGATGTTTTCTATGTTGTACTATAAGAAATACATAATAGTATTCATTTATATGCCTTGTACCCATAGAATGGAACAATGAGTTAAAATATCTATGCAGATATATGGAATAAGTAATTTCTACCTTTCAAAAACTATATTTATATATTAATGATCAGCAATCACAGCGAAATCGGCTCTTATATCTTAGAGACTCAACGAATTGAATACATCAATTAAAATATTAATATACCCATTTTTTATAACTTCATATGCTATTTTAAATATATTAAAAACATTTGCAAAGATGACAAATTTGTTTAGTTCAAATAAACCGAAATGTTTAAAAATTGCATTTGATGATATATTCGTACTCTAGTCGTTTATTCCATAAATTGATTTTTATATTTATCAAACATTATTCCTGTTGCGCTTGCAATATTCATCGACTCTCTTCAAAACGTCAACTCAAAATAGAATATTATGATCTTTTTATGCGACCGTCAATGGCATGTCTGAGTTTTGTGAACTCTAAAAAGCGCGCTCTTAAAATAGGCAGCATGTATGGAGCACGGCAGCCAATGTAAAAATCAATTTTGGCCCCATACTGCGGTTGCATTACACATATTTTGTATACACGTTCTAAATATAAAATGTGCAAGGTGGGACATGATAGGGAAAAATAGAATTATAATTTTTTTTAACAAATAATGAAAACATTATTTAATATAAATTTTTTGGTAATAATTGTAATAATAAATTTTACTATACGAAAAAATTGTTATGGTTGTGGGAGTTCGTTCCTTGACATCTCGAAAACTTCAAACTGTTGAAAAAAATTTGACAAATTTTATATAAAACCCTAATATAAACAAAACTAGCAGTGATTACTCAGCCTTGCCCAGCTGAAAAGAAATAGTTTTGATCATACGAGTGTGTAATTTTCTTCGGAGGATAAGTAAGCAACCAATCTATATGAAACCGAACATTTTCGTTTCGATCTTTGAACCGTGTATAAATATGTTAATAAACATTATTCACGCCTTCCTGTCAAAGTCAAAGCTAAAGATAAATAAAAAAGGCAATCCTTAGCAAACAGCCTGAACAGGAGCTGTGCCAGCTGTGTTTCGAATATCCTTGCAACAAGCCACACATTTTAAACTGTTAAATTATGACGTGCAACTGTCAGTTCAAGTACCGCTGCTGGTGCTGCGTGAGAAAATGTTATCGTTGTAACCAAACGGATGCATTTGCATTGCTCTGTGCATGTTGTAAGTGTGCTGCAGTAGCATTCATCTATAGCTACCTAGTAGCTGCCGTTGTACTGTCCTGACGTCGGTATCAGGTTGCTAAGTACTTTTTTTATATTTTTTGTATGCGCATTGTGCACCCAGCTAATTTATTTACTTTTGGCTTTGTTTAACGATTACTTCAGCTTTTTTTTTTAAATTAAAACATGTGTTAAATTATCCTGAGTTGTGCTGCGCGGCAAAAGAGCGTTTCACAGGACATTATACTCCTGTCTCATTGGGTACTGTGCGACATTGTAACTTCCCGTGATCTGTTTCAGCACTTTAAATTGGTGTTGACAGCCATGCTGAGAAATTGTCTTACCCTTTACACATTTTTGGTTTTCTGAGTGCTCTATATACATATGAAAAATAAAAAGTAATTAACATTAGCGTTTCTAAGCACTCCTGCTTGACACTTTTCATTTCAAGTAACATCTGTTTCTGAGCTATTTCGTTAGCCGTGGGAAACTTTGGAGGTTACAATTAACTATGCTTATTTGATAATACTTTAATCGAAGGTAATTCAAATCCTTGCTCATCTTTTAATTGTAGTAAAAGTAAAATATGAGCGCCGCCTTATATAGCACTTTGTTGTTCATATATTCCTATGTACTTTACATAGCCATTAATTGTCATAAAAATAAGGAGACATTCTCCAAACTAATTGACTTGGTTTTGAAAATCTAAATGACAAAAATGTTATCTAACAATCATAAAAATAGTATATTAAGAGCCAAAAATACGGGCACTTAGAGTTTTGATTAAAAATTGAATTGAATCAAATAAGCCTTTACAAGCAAATGCAGCGGTGACATTTACGCACAAATGCGTTAAAAATTTTTCATTTGCGGTGAACTTGAAATGTGAGGGTCAGAAAGGCAGCTGTTGCACTTGAAAACATCTCAAGTGCTCTGTGTTCGGATAAATTATTATGACAACCAAGTGTACAACACAATTGTGTTTATGCTGATGCTAGAGCACCTCAGAAATGTTGTTCCACGAAGACAGCCGCATGTACTGATATGCAGGCAAAAAATATAAAATGTTATTTTGATGAAAAAAAAAATAAGTAAAAGCAGCTGAAGCACTTGCACTCGCATAAACACATACTATACATGCCGAAACACCACGGAGAAAGCTGCGCACTTTATCAAGCCGCTAACTTCTATAATTTTTTTTCTGATCCTGATCGTGTTCGTCTTTCTTAACGTGAGAAACTATAAGATATAGGCACACAGCCTTGCAATGAACTATACGTTTCTGTACTAGTTGCATGTACTATTTATATACATACAAGCATATATATTATTGTTATTGCATTTTAGACTCAACGAATAAGTCCGGCTTGTAATGAATGCAATTAAAATATTGCATCGATCTAAAAGCAGTTTAAGCTTTAAACTATCTTACCTAGTTTGTTAAGCTGCTCAGGTGTTTTTAGCATCGCTCTCGTAAACAGTGTAAAAAGTCGCAAAGTGCACACATAGCTACGCGGAGCTATTTAGTCTTAAAAAATATCTTGCTCTTAAATCATGTCTCTACATAGCGCTCTGATAAAACTGCAGGCTGCAGTGGCCTTGTTGGTCCTTCTTTGCGCCACTCCACTGCTGCTTCTGGCAGCTTTGGTGGCCAAAATCTGTGAAAGTTTCTATACATTCATTGTTCAGTCCAAAACAAGTGTTAAAGGCGAGGTGGCTTTGGTATGTAGTTATCGAGAATTTTAAAGAATTTAAATTACATTGTAAAAATAATAGTGCTTTAGTTAAGTGCCAGACTGGGGGACACCCTAATCAAACAGTCTTACAATACTGTGTTATCCAATCGAGTTTTATTGTTGTGTTTAACTGTCTAAAAAAGAACGGCTGAAAATGGAATCTGATAGTTTTCATTGAAAAAAATAGTTATCGTGTTTTTTTTTTAATATTCTAAAAACGACGACTGACGGACATGAATACTGCGACTCAGGTCGGCGTCAAGATACAAAGATATATTCTATTGGTTCCTTCTGCCTGTTATATAGACTTTCCAAACTGCTTTTAAAATATATTTTTAAATTTATTCCTTTTTATACCCCTTAAACCATATTTGAATTGAATACATGGTAAATAAAGTTCACTGGTCAGATACAGATTTCCGCCGCTAGCTTCATGTCGCACTTGAGCAAGCATTAGCAAATTGCCTTTTAATAACAATAATTATTTGAGTAACTGGTTTTTACTTTCATATATATAAATATGTACATGATTTCAATGATTGCATGTATAGGTAACTGGAGGTGCTCACGGACTTGGGCGTGCTATGTCCCTTGAACTGGCTAAAATGGGTTGTCACATGGCCATAGTTGATATTGATTTACAAGGCGCCGAAGAAACTGTTAAACAAATCAGTGAGACTTTTACAGTGAAAGCCAAGGCGTATAAGGTAGGTTAAAATAAATGTGTTAGTTTAAATATTAATTTTACGACCGACCCAAGGTGAATGTCGCCAATTACACCGAGCTTAATAATCTGAAATCGAATATCGTCAACGATCTTGGACCAGTTACGATTCTTGTTAACAATGCAGGTATTCTTTTGCTAAATAATTCTGTGGAGCCTGATCCAAACGATGTTCAGCGTATGATTGATGTAAACTTAACATCCCATTTTTGGGTAAGCCTATATTTACGAAGCAACATGTAGCATATGTCATGCATTAACTTGTTTTTAAATTCCCCACTAGACTAAAAGTGTATTTTTACCCACCATGAAACTACTGCGCAAAGGGCACATTGTCACTATAAGCTCTCTTAGTAGTAAGTTTAAATTGTCTGTGTATTCAGGGAAACATATTATTACTTTTTTATTCATTACAGGTATCTTTTCTCTACCCTACAATAGCCCTTATAGTGCCTCTAAGTCTGGGGTCAGCGGGCATATGAAGGCACTTCGCTTGGAGTTAGCTTTTGAAAGGCAGCACAATATTCATGTCTGCACGGTAATGCCTTCGTTCCTCCAGACCAATGATGAGATCACAGAGATTGCGAAAAATGTACGCTTTAATGATTTTTATCCACTAATCAGTGGACCTGCCGCCGCCCGTCGCATTGTCCAAGGGATGCTTCGTGGCGAGCGCGAAATAATTCTCCCAGGGATTGCTTCTATAATGTATCGTGCTCTAGCGTAAGTTTATATTCTGTAGCATGTTATATTTATACATACATTTTAATCTTATCTTTCGCAGTCTTTTACCGGTCAGCTGGCAGGATAATTTATTTCTATTGATTGCTAATAAACAAATTCACCAGTTTTATAAACTGCGAATCTGAACGCATCAAAAACATAATGTTTGGTGGAAGCTTACTTTCGTTCTTAAGTAATGAAAAAAAGATATTTGGATATTTCGATATTTCGGTTTTAAATTTTATGAACTTATTGTTATTTGCCAGCCCACTGTAATTTGGGGTATACTTACAAACAATCAAATATTTGATTAATAAACTTTATAGCTTGCTGTTTAATTGTAAGAATAAGTAAAAGTAAAATTATGTTTTCGCTGCCACTCATCTGTAATGTTATGAAGCCAAAGCTATTTTCTTTTCGTACAGCCACATTTATACCTCTCTTTCCATTGTTATACGAGTATACATCCGCTTTGCATTTTGTGTCTTTATGCTAGCAGAAATAATGATACAGATTAAGAACAAGTAAGAACACTCTACTCTGAAGTATCCGACTAGGAGATACCCTGATTCCGCGCCGATCTACCTTTACAACATTCTATATTTCTTCTATTCAAATATCCTATATAGACATAGGTCAAGGTTTGGCTCTATGTGTATGGTTTGGCCTCTACATCAAATTGGCTTCGAAGTCTCTACATAAGAAATTAATGAATACTTGTTTCAGCGTCATCGTAAATCTGGCAACATTATTCTTGATAAAAATTGATGTGAAAATGGTACCCTCAAATATCCTAAATAGGCGTGGGTCATAATTTCTCTAATAATTTCGCCCGCAACAGTGATACATTTTGTTACCGTCTGAACGCTATCAAACTCAATTTTAAAGATCTCTAAGAGAATTTAGTTTATACGTACCACGGGCAATGCCGCGACATACCCGCTAGTGTATGTATATAATTATTTATGTTTATAATCATCGACGTGACTCACTGAACGCCTCATTGGCAGGCTGATTGAAACTCAAATGTGGTGGTGTCAGCGCGTCAGTTTGTGTGTCTTTGTCTTTAACGCGCACTTTTTAATTTAAAAGGGCTTCGAACAAACAAGGGACTTACGTTCCTGATTATCGACCGATCCCCCACTGGTAGACATTTGAATATAATTTTTTGACTAAGTCGTAAATATTTAGCTGTTGATGCGTGGGAAGTTTGTAACCCTTTGCGCCTAGGAGCAAGCTGTGCCGACTTATCTGTTAATATTCAAAGCTAGAAACAACCATAAAGTATGTAATTCTGTGCATTTTGATTCAATGATGCATCCTCTTTTGCAAAAGATTTTTTTTTAGGCAAAACTGTGGTTGCTAAAAGAAACCAAATCTATTATTTTCTTAACACATAAATAACATGTGCACCTAATTTTATGTGCACACATTGCGTTCAGTATTGAGTTTTCTACTAACGTACGGGTAGCAAAAAGGCATCGCTTATAAAATAACATTAATTAACTTAACTGCTTCAGTTTAAGGGCAGCATGGTTGGTACAATGATCATAAAACGAAAATAATAAAATTGTTTTGGGGGCGTGTATGTATCGTTTGGCTGCTCCTAATATCGTTTTTATTCTGTCAGACCAAAAAATGTTTATAAATACAGTCAATTTGCTGTCAACTTTTGAACTAGTCACACATGTTCTAGCTCGAGTAGTTGTAAAAATGTCAAGAAGTCAAAGTCCTAGTATATTATATTATGTGCAAGCAGGACAGAGTGACAGAATGACACTTTTTCAGCGCTAACAAAAATTTTTTAAAATGGAAAATATAATTGTGCACAAACAAATCACGGACAAATAAAGCAACTATAGCTGCGACCATGACATGCATGTCAGCGCAATCATTTGACATTTTGACAGCTATATCCCTGTGTGTATTCGTGTAAGGGTCTGGTTAAGTTCAAGTCGTAGGTCAGATTACAACTATAATTTCGCAGACATTTATTTCGATATGAAGAGAGTTCAAGAAGTTGGAGTTCTAGTTCTAAGGGATGACTGTGTTGGTGATGCGTCAAGTAGGCGGCAAAAAAAAATAAATTATGTTTAACGATAAACATGCTAGACGAGTCGACTGTGTGTGTTTAGGTGTTGATATCTTTAATATGAGAGAAAGGCCGACAGAGCACTCTTACTTATTATTTATACAATTGTACATATGTAAATTAAATTTATAATTATTTATTATCTGTGCAAAGGGTATCTTTAGTCGAGTTCTTTTGACAAAAACCATTATTCAAACGTGGGCACACTTTATTGTATACCCTACCCATACTTGAACAAAGAGAGAATATAACGGTGGTTAAGCAGCAAATGTTAAAATTAATAAATTTACACTTAAGCTTTAGTTTTAATATAAATTTAAATAGGAAATAAAATAACACACAATACCCATTAAAAATTCTTGATCTGCTTACGATGCACATTTGCCTAAATTCTAAATTTGGTGGCTTTATTTCATATATTCTGCGAGTTCTGATAAAAAAATCGGGAACAGACAGACCAATATGCCTTCAGTGAAATGCATACTTATGCTAATTAATCATATACATATGTATATATTTTTGAAATCAAAGATTTATTTTTTTCTGTCTGATATACACATATACACAACGGTGTTATACCCGTTACAGGTTAAACGAATAACTGCAACAAATAGTTAAAATAAATAATTGGAATTTAATATTTTTCAGCGGAAATAGTTAGGTTTTTTCTCAATAAACGCAAACATCATCGCGCGTCATTGTCTAAAAGAAGAAACAGTTCTTATTGGGTTGCCAAACATGAAATACTCTTCACATATCACCAATATTAGATTTATTTCGAAACTTATACATTTACAGTTGTTTCTATGATGAGGCTATGATGCCAAGATCTATCTTATATGTTAATAGAAGAATTGTTAAGTTTTATTAAGATGGTTATAAAACTGAAACAGACAGACGGACATGGGTGTACTAGCTGAGATCGTAGGATTGATTAAAAATACATACACTTTATAGGATTGGCAATGTCGTTTTCAACCCTCTGCAAGGGTATAAAAATAAAATAATATCATTAGTGTTCACCTTAGCCCCATCTTTCGCACAAGAAGTTCAAACTGCTGGTTCGCAGCGACGTCAAAATGTCCACTAATTTTAACAATGATGTAAGTTGTCGCACTTTGGGGGAAACAGAACAAGCAAGTCCGTGGAAATGCCTACAGTTTGGTTTTGGGCATGTGCCAATATTTTTTTCGCGAACTCTGGTCTGTCGAGCGTATAGCATTGGTATCCCATGAGCATGCATATAAATGACAAATATTCAAGTGGTTATATGTTGAGTGTTAAGCGTTTCTGAATGGACTTAATGCGAACTAGTGGGGCAAACAGCTGTTATTGGCCGCAGAGCGTGCGCCAAAATGCGTTGTTTGCCAAAACATAAATTTCAATTAAATAGAATGGGTTGTACTAATACAAGTTCACGTGTATGTATTGACAGATTTGGATATGCAGAGGCTATACTAGCACTGTTAGATATCGGAACTACCTAGCCCACAGTCACGTTGCCAGATTTTATAATAATAAAAGTCTATTGAATGAATAGAAAATTGGTTAGCTTAAAGATTCTTAATAGAATAAAAAATGAAACAAATTGCAGATTGCAAAAATAGTGCGGAAAATTAATTTTTGTATCGCAAATTAAAAACACATTGTCAGGCCGTTCGCTTAGCTGGATAAAGAACTAAAAATAGCAAAAGAAAAAAAAGTATCGTAAAGTTATGCATATGTATGCATACACTTGCAGCAGCAGTTGCATCTGAAGTGAAGAGGAGAAGCCGCATGCACTTGAGGCCAGGGACAGGCCAAAGTGATCAGCATCAACACTCTTTCCGATTGCCATGAGTCTGTGTCTGTGTCTGTGCATTTTTGCCTCATGCCGCAGATGAAATAGTTGTTTGGAAATGAGTTGCCTTAATAAATTTAGCTCATAGTCTCACTGTATTTTTTATGCTCTGTCGGTGCCTGGAGAGACAAAATATTATGTAGCAATAAAAAATAGTGCTAAAGCATTCGACAAGCGCTCACCGTCTATCTGCTGCACTCCGGCGGGGGCGAGGAATTGGAACCTAAAACAGACTGGCACCATGTGTGCCTGGGCCAAGACCGTTGCAGTGGTTCGCTGAAAAAAGGTCCCCGGTCACGCGCTCAGTTGGAAATGTAAATATAAATGCACACAGTTTAGAGTAATCCTCTACATTACTTGTTGTTTTTCGTTAGTAATGAATATTTACGTTTTATGCACATATGCAACAATCCAGCAAATTTCCTATCCGCTCAGAACTATACGACGCACAATTTCTTTATACTCGTGTGCTGATCAGGGAGCATCACGCCGGGAATAAAGGAAAGAAGAGGAAATAACGAAAAGTATTGCAGCAGAAGCAGACGCACATGTTCTTATAAAGGAGAAAATCCAAGAGTATTATAAATACAACTACCACCGATCATTACAGGGTGTCGCAGCGGCAGAGTCGGGAGCAGAGCCCCAGCTCAGGACCTATGTTTCGTTCCGGGCATTTAAATATCGTGCAGCCACTGAACTGCGGGTTATTGTCAGACACAACGCGGTGGCGTGAACATCACAAGAAATACAAATCAGTACAATATTATTGAAATAGAACACTTTAGCGTTTGTGTGCGTGCGTGCGTTTGTGTTGCTGTGTTTCGGGATTTCCCATGTTCGTCGTCGAATTTGGCAATTGGCCGAGCCATTGAGACAGACAGTTTTTTCATGAAAAGTGTGGCGTTTCGTAAATGTGCGTAATTTGCCGGTAGTGCTAATGTGACAGCGACTGAACCTGTTGATACATCTATATACATTTAAAATTCAAATGTCTTCCACAATGAAGTCACAGCAGCTTCCTCTGACCATTCCTACCCACTGCGCAGATATGTTCGGTAAAAATAAAGCGACGTTAAATAAGACATTCAATGAAAACGGTTGCTACGATGCTTTTATGTCGCCACCATTAAGTGCTAGTATCAGAAATGAACAAGATGTCTTTCAGGCGCCAAAAGTAAATTTCTCTGGGAGCGTAAACAATACCAATTTTACATGCGCCGAATTGCAGTTTCCGGACTTCTCGCACCCTTCCTTCACCAGCGACACGCCTAATTCGGCTTTTAGTGACTACAATAACTACACAGGGCCTGAACAGGATAGGGATGATATTGTGTGTGCTTCCTCAGATCAAAGAGGCATGCCCTATCAGCAGGGTCAATACACCCAGCTAAACCGTGAAGACGTCTTTCGCTTTGAGCCGGAGGATATTGCTCGACTAACAAGCGACAGCGGGAGCGCATATGCCGAGTTCGATGGGTTAATGCAGGTGCCACAAACCCCATATACACCTTGCAGTGCGCAAATCACTCAATTAGGGGTCCTGCCAACACAGGTGGAGCCAGCTGAATCACTTAATCAGGATACAGATTATTTTAACTATGACGAAGTTAATTGCCAGTCAAAAAATCAATCACCGTGCTCTTCGCCACATTTAGATGCCTGGTTGAACTTCAACATCTGTGAATTATCTTCGTCAGAGGCAGCTCAAGAATCGTCACCAAAATTATGCAACATTTACGAGCAACAGCTGTCGCAAGTGAAAGTAGAGCAAACGCAAAAGAAGTTGCCGTCAATGAACTCAACTTTCGGTACACCAAAGTGCACACCCATGTGCAATAATTATGACGACTACTCCAATCTGTACAACAGTGCGGAGACAATACAAAGTGTTATATATGACTATTCAAATGAATTTGCGACCGACAATTTTCAAAATAATATTGCACAAAATAATATTGAGAAACCAAACCGTGAACACAAAGTTATTTGGACAATTGATGAACTGGATGAACTGAACGCCGCGCTAATCCTTGACGAGCAGCAGCCACAACATCAGTTGAGCTCAGCATCAGTAGTTGACAGGGCTAATTTTTCAGGAGAACATTTTCCAGTTTCAAGAGTTGAAACGTCAAACGCTAATGACCAACTGCTAGCCGCTGGCGGCAGCGATGACGACGACGATGACAAGGAGGAGGATGACATAGACGAGGTGTTTGCCACGCCAGCCGAGAGCGAAAGGAGGCTCAACTACTCAGACTTAGTGGACGTTGAGACTGAGCAGCCCGTTTCGCTTATCTGCCGCTGGACTGCTTGCAATATGGAGTTCGGCCACCAGCATGTTTTTGTGGAGCACATCGAAAAGTGTCACGTCGATGTCCGCAAGGGAGAAGACTTCTCTTGTTTCTGGTTGAACTGCCCAAGACGGTACAAGCCGTTCAATGCGCGCTACAAGCTCCTCATACACATGCGAGTGCATAGCGGTGAGAAGCCCAATAAGTGTCCGGTGAGTTGACAATTTGAAATTGGCTCTGTTAAATACAGAATACTCGATTTCTTTCAATACAATTATTGAGAGTTGCTTTTTGCTGAAAAACTGTTGTCTCGTTTGTAGACTAATTATATAAATATTGTTGTTTGCATTAATAGACTGTCAATGACAAAAAAAAAAAAAAAAAACAAATCTAGTTTGACAGTATGCCATAGGTGCGTTATATTTTTCCTAAGCGAGTTTTTATTTATCACAGAGTCAGTATAAACATCGTTAAGCAAGCAAGGCATCTGACACAGATGCTGCGTGCCCTTTTTAAGCCACTTGAAATAGAACCGTCAAT
Source organism: Drosophila montana (assembly GCF_035044405.1). Lineage (NCBI taxonomy): Eukaryota > Metazoa > Arthropoda > Insecta > Diptera > Drosophilidae > Drosophila > Drosophila montana. The sequence continues at coordinate 204,981 of NW_026998706.1, read as the reverse complement.
GACAATCATAACATTGCTGCATGTTTGGTTGTCTGCGATTCTCTTTCAAATGGATATTTTGTTGAACTCTTGACTAAAAAAGATTCTGTGCCGGGACTATCAACATCCAACACACCAACACACAGTGGCTGGATGCAAGCCAATTAGAATAGATATGCCAAACATTTCAGTTTTTGTCATACCTATGCCCCCTGAGTTGCGAAAATTTGCTTTCTAGCAGCAGGGTGCTCTGTCTGATATATGCGTGCCAAGAGTTCGCAATTTCCTGCGCCTAGTAATAGATGCATTCAATAATGCAATTTTATCACTTTTCATTACAGTTTCCGGGATGCAATAAAGCATTTTCACGTTTGGAAAATTTGAAAATTCATCAACGCTCGCACACAGGCGAGCGGCCTTATGGCTGTCAATATAAAGGTTGCCTCAAAGCGTTCAGCAATAGCTCGGATCGTGCGAAACATCAAAGAACACACTACGATACGGTAAGTATTCGACTCTCTGGATGTTTTTGTATGTTTATATGGCGGTGTGTGCGTATGCTGTACAAGCAATTTGCTCCTCGTGTCAAAGGAAATTGAAGAGCCCGTGGCATTGGTCGCCTAGCCGTCGCAGCTCAATTTAAACGCAGCTTAAAGTTTAAGTCATGCTGCAGTGTTTAAGCTTACGCACGCGGGAAAATATAGCGGCACGACAACTAAGAGTTCTGTTTTCCAAAAATGTGAGTTGCTTCTCAGGGGAAGCTGCTGCGACTGTCGCCGCTGCTGTTGCCTCCATGACATGTGCACATTTGCCTGATTGATTTATAGTTTTTACGTGTATTTGTGTTGTGCCCAACGAAAATAGCAGCGTCAGTAGCAATAGGCCCAGTATTCACGACAAAGAAATATAACGTCATAGCCAACATGAGAGGCACGGCAAAGCTCACTGACGTTTCAAATGCCGGCAGAGAAATTGAATAAACTAAACGTGTTACACCAAGGCTTAAGCTGCTTTCATGTTCCATGCAATGAGTGGCAGCCAATCTGACCCACACAATTTTGATCGCGAGAAACATGTTTGTATGCTTTTGGTTGCCCTTATTCCTGCTCTGTGGCAACACTCTTGACACTGCCAGAATAAACAACATTGCGATTTTGAAGCATTTCACATAGAAAATATATCAATTGGCTAGTTGCTTCGCTCGGTGGGTGCTGAAGGGTTAGCATTTGGTTCCTTTTTAACACAATTGCAAAATTAATTGATTGATGATTAGTTGGATTTGAAAAAAAATAATATGACGTTCCTGTAACTATGTTCTCTACTCAACAGAAGCCATATGCTTGTCAGCTGCCGGGTTGCACCAAGCGTTACACGGACCCCTCAAGCCTTCGCAAGCATGTAAAGAATCACGGACTAATGCGCCGCAAATCTGCCAGTGGATCGCTTACTCCATCTAGCAAAAAGGCGGCCAAGACACGCCGTAACTCGGAATCGGCTGTATCCTTGAGGGAACCGTTGGGTTCAGGTGAGCAACGTCCGCAGCGCAGCAGTAGCTGCAGTGAGGCATCGCATCTGTTGCAAAATGACGTACACAATAAGGACATACTTATACAAAGGTTAACGGAAATAGTATCAACTCCGCCTACCGAAAACCGCAACCCCTGCAGTAATGACAATGTTGCATCTAATAACAATTCAATCAAATTTAATGAGTTGTCAAATTGCATTGTCATTGCTGAGCAAAGCCAATCTGGGACGACACCAACCACAGTAGCTGGCCGTGAAAGCCAGGCAAATAGATACAATACCGCAGTTGAAACTGCAGCAGCGACAACAAATGACGGCTTCAGCTATTATGGTAGCAAAGGTATAGAAGGCGAAAGTGTAAACATATACGCTGCGATGGAAAGGAATACAATGAGCACTTGCAGCATTAACAGCAATAATTACATAGCCAACAACTATGACTGCTGCAACAACGAAAATATTAATAAATTTAACGATATTGAACAATTGCTAAGTTCTACAACGGTATCTAGCGAACTGCAAAATGTTGGGACTGTTTTTAATGCAGGTGCAAATAAATGTCAATTGAATGAATTCGTATCATTTGAATATGTGCGAAAGTACCTAACGGATGCGTTTGAGCCCAGTGCAAAGAGGCCGAAGAGCCCAGTTACAAATTTTCAAGAGAATATTCCGATTCTAAATGATTTTGAAAATTATGATATTCAGTTTATTTGAGTATTTTATCTTTAAGTGAGATTGTTTGTCAAATATTTATATTTTACCCGAAGATCTCAGCCGTATTAAGTAAGTGGTCAAGTTTGTCAATTGTGGAAAACAATGTGTTACCCTTTTGTATTTGTATATAGACAATTATTTTTTTTAGTTTTAGGAACTGTAAGCTGAATCGTGTTTATGTACGCTTGATATGCTTGTATATGTTTATGTAAAGCTAGTCGAGTTGACGAACAATAAGATTTGGCCTAAGTTAGGCCAAAGAAATAAGGACTTGCATAAAGTTCTTAAATTTTACTTACTTCAGTGATTAAAAAGTCTTCCCAACGAAAATTAGCATTAAAATAATGAATATATTTCTAAGATATATACAAAGATTGTACTTCTTAGTTCTCAATAGAATTAAAAAAACACACTTTTATTTTACAAAAATTTGCAAGTAAATATATATAGAAATCAAATTTACATAGTAATACGCCATAAATTACTGCAATGAAGCTCCCAAAAAATTATGGAATCTAAATAAATAATTTGCTCTGAAAGAAATTATCTAAATGTGTAGCACTTCGCATAAAATGCCAGTGCTTTCTTTTATTTTGCAAAAAAAAGGAAAGGCTGCAATATAGTTTGTCCGCCTTACTCTCACTCCGTTCGTCTGTACACCTGTATGAACACGTATGGGGGAAAAGAAAAAAAGCAGCACAGAATCACAATGCATTTAGTGATCAGTTTGCGTCGTATATACTTGTACACATACACATGTGTGTTTTTGGAAGTTTGGAGTTGGATGCAGTCAAGTCGAGCACAGTTAGTAGATCACTCTTACTAGTTCACTAATTGCTTTGCTTTGGTATTGGCACCGACAGCGTGTAGGTAATGGGTAAGTATTTCAATAACAAAGGTAGAAAATATTGTTTCTACACTACATCCTGTTAAAAAGCTACGCTTCCTGTTCTGTTCAGAGCTTTAATATTAATAGCCATTTATGCTTATGAAAGAGAATAAAGCCATGCTCCAAAATTGCTTTCGCCTGCACCCACATTCATGCCTTCTGACGCTCCCGCTTAACTCCATACTGCTACTCTGTTTTCGTTGTACGACAATAATACTAAATATGCTTAGGGACGTTTTGGGGGGAATAATGAGCCTCACCATGCATTTAAAAGCGTTCCGAGTGTTTCAGTTAATTTGCAGACCGAGACTGGTCTTCATTACCAACCACTCACACATGGAAACACACGTCCACACACAAACACACACTGCAGAACAAACAACAAAATGTAAAGCAATTAAAAGCAGTGCTGGACAACATGCAGCGAAAAACGAAAATATCCATAAAACATGGACAGCAGCCCAAATTTGACCTTTCGCGTTTCATATAACGGACTGCCTGCTGCGGCTACAAGTGGCCCACGATTTTGTTTTTGAGGTTAAAGCGCAAAAATTGGAAGCAAGTGTGCATCATAATACTCCATGGGGTTAAATATTTACGAACACGCACTATCCCGTTTGGGACTCTCAATGCATACGCTTCAGGTAATATATTTTTATGAAGATGACACTGCGCTGCGCTAAATGCTTCCAACTGCTAACCAACCCTTAAAACAAATATTAGTTTATCATCGAATTTTTAATATAGAACATTTATGTACATATAACATGTGTAATGTAAAAAAAAAATATGGCAATAATTGTTGAATATGTGTAAAAATATTAAATGTAAAAATGTGTATATTTATTCTAATGTTTTTTTTTTTTTAATTAAAAAGAGGAGAGATCGGATTTCTTCGCCATGCCGAAGATTAAATACTCTCTCAAAACTAATCAGCTAGCTTCATAGAATCGGGCAGACGGACATGTAATTACAGCTCCAAATGCTTTTAACTGAGTTAAATATCTCTTTCAGTGTGTTACAGTTTTAGTGGCGAAATTAAAATACCCTCTAGAATGATATAAAGAGGTAGTGCATGGTTGGATAGCTGGACTCAGCTAAAATGTGGCGAAATTAAAATACCCTCTAGAATGATATAAAGAGGTAGTGCATGGTTGGGTAGCTGGACTCAGCTAAAATGTGAGTACATTTCATCCCTCCCACGGAGGTCACAAACAAGAGCGCGTCGCTTAGTTTTTCATATATATGGCTCCTCGTCGTTCCCTGAGAAAGGGTTGGCCACCGGCCGCCCAGCAAAACTGACATCAGGCCAGTATCCGGATTTTGTCTGCGTTTGGCGCTTTCGTTAGCAATTATGCAAATAGGGAGATTGCCGCACGATGATATGTTGAAATTCCATGCATTTACAATTTTCTAATCAATGAATTTTAATTTATGTCTCTGCTCCCAGTTGTTGTACATTTTCGAATGCTTCTCGCGCATAGTTGCAAATTTTTGTAAATGGTTAAGTTTTTAATGTGTAACAGTCATTTGACTTTTTACAGAGACATCCAATGGCTGAAGGATATATTTTTCGATTAAGAACTGTTGTTTCAATAATAAATCTCAACAGAAAATGTACCTTAAAATGAGTTTCTGCTTTGGTGTCTGTTTATGAAAATTATTATAGATTTGTATATACCTAGAACCGGCGAGGATGGGAGCACTAGGACAACGAAAAACACGTATCGGATCTGTAATTAAGTTTACGTTGACATCGCGATTTTTCAGTTGTGTTAAAATTCATAAAATTTCCAGCATCATCAATATTCATCGCGAATCCAAACAATTTAACAATATTGGCGTCCTCTTTTAATTTGTCTAGCAGTTGCGTCACGTTTTAATTCTTAATTAAATAAATGATTTCCATTGACGACATTAAATATTGGCACAAGGGAAATATTCAAATAATATCCGTATCCGCCAACATTTTATTTTCCGTCATACAGTAAATTTCTTGTGCATCGCAAAAGTTATGGAAATCGGCAATAGTACTTATATATTCAAGCACATATGTATATTCCGGCACTTAAGTAAAGTTACTATTTTTTTTTTGCATACATCAGACTTGTAGAACAAAAAGTTGTTCCTTGAGCGTAATTAGAAGGCTTACTGGACTGAATTGTTGCTAGCATCGTGCTTAAAATGCTCTTTTGGCGTTAAATTTATGACAACCGCACATGTTCGTTGCTGTCGCACTCAAAGGCAACAACAGACGCATTAACTATAGCAACAGCAGCCAAAACTAAACCAACGGCGGCATAAGTGGTAACAAAGCCACCCACTCCTTAGAAACTTTCCAAGAATGTGTGGCCTCTTTTAGGAAGCAGCTGCGTCATTAAAAGATTTTCAAAATTATTGCACTCTACCTGCCTTGGCGGTAGCCACATCTTTTCGATACCCGGGCGTAAGGTGCATACGAGACAACTTCCCTGGTAGGCACTTATACGGCGAGTAAAACACATCCTTAATTTGGGTTTGTCTCTACCCCATCACTAGGCGGAATATTAATTGTTGGTCATTTGTGCACTCTCTACTTGTAAGCTTTGCTTTTTTTTTTAATTATTTGTAAAAACAAACAAACAATCCTGTTTTATCTTTGATCTAGCGTCTTTCTAAGATGCAAATAAAAATCTTGGATATGATTGTGTCATCAAATCCCAATTTATAGTTTTAATGAGGACTAAAATACTTAGTTCAATCGTACAACCGTTATTTTCTATCAATATCATTAAAATAATTGCAATATAAGAGAATCGCAACCTTTACTGTTTATGTTGCTTGGTGAAAACAATTAAAGTTGGTGCCTTTTTTTCAATTGATAATGAAATGCAATTAGAAAGTCTGTAGCATGCAATCTTACAAACAGTGCAAACCACTCGAAAAGGAAAAATGGGAAAATTGATGGTGCTAAATGTAACAATAGCAGTAATTTACACAATTTCCTCTTTTATTCGCATTCCCTGAACGATTTTGCCTTGCACGGCAACGTAAAGCCATCATTGAGCCTGCATAATAAAGCACGGAGTCTGTAATTAAAGTTTGTCGAAGCCTGGCGAATGCACTGTTGACGACGCCAGCAGCAGCATCACAAAGCATCATCAGAAAATCAATCCCCGCATCACGACACCGCCACAGTGGAAAATAGAATTCAATTAACGCGCTTAAATTAAACTGCCACTTCCGGTATTGATGACGTTTTAATCTGAGCCTGCATTGGGCAGACAAGAGAAAATTTTGCGGTCCGGTCATCCAGTTTTGCCGATCCAACAAGTGACTGTTGCTGACATCAACGGCGTCGTATCGCCTTTTGCTTGACACTTTGGATGCTGACGTTGTTTACTTAAAGCCAGGCTTGGGCTAGCCACGCAATTTTTTAATTTATTGCAACTTAAGTTGGACGGGTCCAATCGTCAGTCTTGACTGTGTGTCGTATCCTTCGTTTATTTCCCTTGATGCGTAGCTTTGTATTTAATTTACATCACACACATATAATATTGGCTGTACCAATACCTTCACCAACTCCGAGAATAGTTCAAATTGAATCGTTAAATAATTTTATTAATGAAATTACATTTCAGTCATAAACTGTTCATTAATAAATTGTTGAAAGCCTTATATATTTACATATTAAGAAATGCATTTATATTGAGCTGCGCCAACACAAAGAGCCCTATCAGTTGCTTTTGTGTACTTTGCGAGTGCCATCAGTTGTCAGTCATTTACTCAGTAGCTGTAGCTGGGGATTTGCTTAACAGGTGGTTAGTACAATTAATTAAATTAGTAAAAGAAAAACTTGGGCTTTAGTCAGTAGCGTGCAACTACCAAGTGTTTAAAGGGACACTTTGGCGTAATTATTCAATGCACATCTTACGAGCTGTCGCTTTTAGACTGTGACCACAGAAGTTCTAAATAGTTAGAGATCTCTTTCTTCTTTCTCCGGCAAGCCGCGCGCTGTCGTTCCAAATTCATTTGAATATTTTAGTATTGCTTTCTTAGTTAGTATTGGGTGTTGTTGGTCTGCATTTTCAAGGAAACTTGCTGGCGCCTGAAAAATTTTGCCTACAAATTTATTTATTGGTACATCGATGCGCTTGCTCAAGGTGAATGGCGAAGCTTTCGTACTGCCAGTCGTCAAACATAGATCACAAGTCTTAGCTTTTATTAATGTCATGTTGCCAAATACCCTATGGCGCAATTTACCTTCCGGTCGGCATTGTTTAAAGGCGAAAGCAATGATTGAATATATCTCTTCGGCGATAGTTGAACGAATGGGAGTGAAAAAACCGCGGCAGATAGGACATTTTTCAGTACGAATGCGGCACTCGAGACAAAGCACATGTCCATTCTGGCACTGCATAACTGGAGGTGTTATAATAGAATTGCACACAGGACATTCTATAGCTTTCAGAATACTGTCTACAATAATGACCAGCCGTTTCAGACTGGTTGGCATGGGTACGCAGCTGATGCTCTGTAAAATACAATAATAAATATGAAATTAGTTTTATGCTGGTGACCACTATTGCAGTTCTTACGTTCTCGTCGCAGTCGAATTCATAGTCGCTATTCCAACACAAAATTGTAACGTGATCTCTTTGGCTTTTAACAATTTGGGAAACTTCGGCTATCCTCATACCAAGAATATCTACACCGTTAACCTGAAAATTACAAATTTCAAAGAAATGTAATACTTTAAAATAAGTTGTACCTACTTAGGATAAGATCCTATAAATGCCGTTATTTTCTGTACCTATAGTATATTTCTCTAGAATCTAAATATTTATTTATTAATTACTAATTACTAATTAAGGGTTGCACATGTGTGACATACAATTTTGATTAATGAAATACTTATAAATCAGTCGTTAGGTTGAACTGCTTCTCGCTGGACTTCGTTGTGTACATATTTACGTAAAGCAGTTGCACTGCTTAATTTCTGTTGAACATGTGTCTCTGTTAACGTACAGTAAACTGTAACGGCTGTTATGTGCACTTTGTGTACATTGAAATTTAATAAACACTAGACTTTTTAGACAAATTTTTGTCTAGATGTCTTGTGTTTAATAATAATAATAAAAATTGTATAATAATAATAATAATAATAATAATAATAATAATAATAATAATAATAATAATAATAATAATAATAATAATAATAATAATAATAATAATAATAATAATAATAATAATAATAATAATAATAATAATAATAATAATAATAATAATAATAATAATAATAATAATAATAATAATAATAATAATAATAATAATAATAATAATAATAATAATAATAATAATAATAATAATAACAATAATAATAATAATAATAATAATAATAATAATAATAACAATAACAATAACAATAATAATAATAATAATGATAATAATAATAATAATAATAATAATAATAATAATAATAATAATAATAATAATAATAATAATAATAATAATAATAATAATAATAATAATAATAATAATAATAATAATAATAATAATAATAATAATAATAATAATAATAATAATAATAATAATAATAATAATAATAATAATAATAATAATAATAATAATAATAATAATAATAATAATAATAATAATAATAATAATAATAATAATAATAATAATAATAATAATAATAATAATAATAATAATAATAATAATGACAATTCAATCATTAGTCGACTAGACAATAAATCCTAACATTAAGCGTAACTGACCTTTAAAATGCAATCACCGGCCTTTAGGCCACGGAGCGAGGCAGGTGTGCCCGCGGCCACCTCACAAACCTGGACCAAGCAAATAAAATTAGTGAATATACTTTAAAAAAAATTTTAAAGAGGGTAATAATTTTATACCCAAGGATATGGGTCCCACTTGCTGCGCGTCAAACAAAATCCATAATCCTCAATCTTAGGTGCGGCACGTGGTATTGTTAAGAGACGCACGGATGACTCTTGATCTTGACGGTACCTTTCGGTATGACTGGCATTAATTGCGTTTTTGCCATTTGCATTTAAGTTGCGCGCTTGCATTAGGCACGTATACTCTATTCAACTCTGTCAGAACTTAGCCGAAAGTTTTAATATTTTGTGTTTTGTATTTTGAACAACACGAGCCGCGGAGCATCGAAATAGATACGTGTTTACCGCGTGCTCATAATAAACATACTGCCTCAGAGTTTTTACTCCAAACGCTCGATTCGCACTCGGCCTTTACTTTGTTTGGCTCTCGGTCTCTCTGTGTAGTCGCTACGCTGGTTAACGCTCGCAGCATCCACAGTTGCTCATCACCGTGTATTTATTTTGGAGATTTTTGTAAAATACCCGTTCATATGAGGTTAAGATCGGCTTAGGGTAATCGTATAGAGCATCCGCAGGCGTGAACTGCCACCATGAAAATTACTGAAGCCATTAGTACAGAAAATATATAAGCTTTTAGCGAGTGCTTGAATAAAAATTAATATAGTCCCCGTAATATTTGCACAGTTGGTTTGAGTTATATCAGGTGCCGGATATTGCTGTTGTGAATGTGATAAAAAATACATAGTTTTATAATACTTTTATAAATGTTACTTTATCAGATATATATTTTAACTCTGCAATATCCATTCTGCTATAAATGGATTACGCGTCTATCCGATCCTGTACGTTTTTTACTTTCTCTGAAGTGGCACAGCCGAGTTAAAGAACGACTTAGATAAAGAACAATTTATTATGAAAACACAGTTTTCTGCCATTGACTTTTAATTAGCTACGCAGTTGAAGTACTTAGTTGGTTCTTTGCGAATCAGGTTATGTTAAACATTAAAATTGCCAATTATCGTACCGCACACGTAGCAAGCTCCCGAAAACGTTAATGTTTTGATTGAAGCTTTTAATTTGTGTTTCATTTAAATTTGTTTAACTCAATAACGAAATTCAGAGCCAAATGGCAGCAGATGTTGCGTACTGCCTGACATTGTTGCTCAGCAACTACCTGTGAAGCTTGTAGCATAAAATTTAATGTTTTCAATTGGCTTGGTCACAACCACAATTGGTTTTTATTAATCAGAAGGCAAACAACTAATTTCAAGTGCGGCTGCCACACAAATGGTAAGTATAAAATTTACATTTTTGAAAGACCTACTGTCATTTGTGTTATCAAATTAGTTAAACATACAAATTCAGTCTCAAGTGGGAATATATTATTTTTTTTTGAAAAATAATCAAATTCATGTTTTTATTTCCTTATGCAGTGCTTACAAAGCTTTACGCAGTAACGACCGTGTAAGCTTTCTGCAGGTGGCGCTTTAAAGTTAAGGTCAGTTTACTTCGGGCCGTCTGTTGTTGCTTAGCGAAGCCACAGTTCACTTTTAGCTCTTTGAGTTTGCGCAGGTGCCGCTTGCAAGTTCCGTTAACGCGAAGTGGGAGTGCGGTACCGGCGCAGATTTAACGTGTGCCGTTAATCACATATATAATATAATCAGTACTACATAATTAAACAAGTTAAAGTAAGTTGCAAGAACTACTATAAAGGGGCTTGAGAGCCACGGACTGTCATTGGGCTCGGTGTAAGCTTTCAGTAATGACTTGTGTGCTTGCTTTGAAAGCGATTCTAGACAGTTGTTTTTTTTTGTAATCATGACTGTTTAATTAGTAAAATTACCTTACCTGTGGCTAGATACAAAGCATTTCTGCAATTTTATTATTTTGGCGTTTTAAGTTGAGAAAAATAAACAAGAATAAATAAAATAAATGAAAATGAAATGTTTAATATTGATGCGCGCCAACGCACCCTGATGTTAGTAACGAAAATGATCAGGAACTAAATGTTATAAGTTTACAAAATCAATGAACGTTGAAAATATATACATATATTGTTCATACATAGGTAATTGCATACATACATGTTATTGCTGCTTACATATGTATTTGTTATTGCTGTTAAAGCTGGCAGCGAATGCGGTGGCGCATGCGCAGCAAGTTTTGACTGTTTGGGGTTTCTGGGTCTCTGCCGAACGTTTCGTTATTTTTGTTTTTGAGTTTTCTGTTGCTGTAACTGTGACGCAATTCTAGTGTGAAGTTGTATGTGATTCGACTTGTTGGCTATTGGCTGAAAACGAAAGCGGCAAAAACCCCTGTTAATTGTACATTTGTACACACATATATATATTTATGTACTTATGTATGCCGCCGATATTGCTTACATTGCAAAAGCGGACAGCTGTTTTAGCGTTCAGCTGTTTGGCAGACTGTCTGGTTTGTTAGTTATTATTTGCGCGCGCCAATGATTAGTTCATTGAAATAGTGAAGTAAAGTATAAAGCTTTACTCTGAATCTCATTAATTTAACATATAGATTACAAATAACGGTAAATGTTGCAATTTTTAATAATTCAACTTATTATTGGAGCACATCGAGTTGGTTTTGAAAACAAATTGTTGTGTTTGCTTTTATACAGTGAAAACAAACTTTGGTGGACAGCGACCGTCAGGCATTTATTGTGCCGTCAAGAAGAGTCCGCCTAATAGAGGCAGATTGAGGAATGCCGACTGAACCTTTAGATTTTGAACTGGTCGTTTAAGTACAATATGTGCAAACCCGACGATTACATAGTCTTTTGAAAATTGCTTTCAATATGCGATTTTATATGAGTGTACCACGCAGAATCTCCATATGTATCGGTAATTACTACTCTATCCCTAGCTCGACCTCTGGATATTCTTTAAATTGCGTCTGTTGCTAAGGGGCTAAAACGATACTTACAAAAATAGTCTCTTTCCGGTTAAAAGGAGGTCCGTCTATGGGCTATATACAGTGATTTTGAGTCCGTTCTGGCTTCCTTTTTCTTGGCATTGAAAACTATTTGTATTTAAATTATGCTAAGACAATTACTCTGCGTTTATAATCATTTAGTTTAAAGCTAAACAACCAAGTTAAATTATTATTGATTTACTATATAAGTCGATGTGATCAGAATCGGCATTATTTGCTTAGCTTTTGTTTTGATACAATTTTGACATTCGCTTTGCCTTTCAACTGCGAGCACTTCACGTTTTCGACGTCACATAAATTTCATGGCCAATGTCGGATAGAAGTGAAGTGAAGTGGGCGCTCGTTTGACTTAAAATAAGTTCATTGTGAGTGTTCAGGTCGTTGCTAGTATGTACGTATCTTTTTAAGTTACACACTTATAGATCCAGTTTTTCTATTGGAAATAAAAAATATTTTCTTGTTAGTTAGTAATAAAGATAATAGTAATATTAAGTACAAAGTGAAAAACATCATGGCTGGGCAAACACGGATGAGTATGACAATGAATAAATAAAAATATAAACTTGTAATACACGAAATCCCACAGGCACACTTTAGAGAACGTAAATGCCTATAAAGAATTCAGTCTGTTTTGTCTTAGTATCCGATCAATATTTAAAAAGGAGGGAGGTTTTGATAAAAACACATAAACTTCTTCTGCATTAACATTCGGAGCCTGATTTAAAGTCTCTAATTCTTAAAGTCTCTGAAATCGCTCGTCTTTCTGACGAATAATTTATTACAAACTGTAATTGTTCAGTTACCATTTTCAGTGGGTACAGGGTATACAAATTGCTTTGCTTGCCATGACAACTATAAAGCATTAGCGGATGCTGCGCACAGCGGCCTTACTGCGCAGCTTGATGTACTTGAACTTGTGTTGCCCGCACTACTCATTCATAAAATTACACGGACTCAGTTTTCGACGCTGCTTATTTGATTCGCACATTTCCGGCTGTGGCTGTGGCCAACTACTGCTAGTGTTTATATGTATATACCTTCGATCTTAATTGATTTAATTCGTTGTCTGGAGTTTTTTGTATAAGTGAATGCAATGCCAAAGTTTTGCCACCCCTTTAGATTTATATGCGTAATTTTATGCTATTTTGCTAGCGATGCCTGTGGCGGTGAACGCGACGTATGGTTAATTATTAACAGTAGGCAAAAGTTTGGTCTAACGTTGGCAACTATGCAACTTTCAACAGCCTGCTAATTAATTGTGTTTCGAAGCTGCTGCCAAGAGGCAAAGAATTGCCAGAAAGGTGCAAACATTATATGCGGCAATATTAAAGTCCAGCGCCCTCTCATAATTAATACTACACGAAAAGAAAAAGCCGTTGAGTTAGGTTTGTAAGCGATTTGTACGTGCGGGACATACAAAACAGGACCTTGAAATGAGGTTTGCTAACCGTCTTTACGCCCACTTAACTATTAACAGGGCTTTCCACTCATTTTTAATTATATATGGATGTGCTAAAGAGTGTCAGATCCAGTGAGCACACGCGTTTGCTTATATAAATTACTTGAAAAACCTTAGATGTTCGCTCTTGAACGGCAAAAAAGTGTAAATATATATGTTTAGAAATCAAACTCACACAATTAAACTCTAGTTCTCTTTAACTTATCTCTTACAGTTCCGTTAATATGCTGCAGCAATGCACTATTAAGGCACCCAATGGTGCCTTGGGTTTGAATTTGAGTCGTGCACCATGGGACCCCTATCCGTGGGTCAGCGGAGTGCAGGATGAGTCAAATGCGCAGCTGGGTGGTGTTTGCATCGGTGATACGCTGCTGCAGCTAAACGGAAGAGATGTGCTAGGTCTGAGGATCAGCGAGCTAGCCACGCGACTACGCGAACACTGGCTTACAGGCGCTGAACATGTGACTATGATGATGTGGCGACAGCAGCCAAGCGGATCGATTTCGACTGGCGAACCGATGGAAACGACGCATGTTGTGGTAAGCCGAAAGCTTGCATGGTTTCAAAATTGTTGTTACATTATTTATATGCGTATGCCATATAATATATGATACTTAATCAAGCAATTCACAGTATATTTTATGCAATAAATATATCATCAGAGGTTACCGTTCCTTTTGCTTTACCTTTGGCAAACAATCAAAGGCGTTCCTGTCAAAAAGTCCATTATGCAAGTAATATATCATACTTAAATATTTCACTCTAAAATTTATGTCGATTTAAAAGTGCAGCATCTTATTACCCCCGAGGTGTTTATCTGACAGTCATATTTCAGTGAATTTTATTAAATTTCACACTTTATATGCAGTACGTCATTTAAAATTCGATTGACCTAAATTTAGCAAGGATGCAAACAACTAAAATATAGTACATGACGCAATGCCTCATGCCTCACTTGTGTACTCTATGACAGTCTGTGTTACGAATCCATATAAATTTCAATCAAGGTAGCCTCCAAATGCTTATGGTTTAACGCTAGGGTAAACGATTTAATGGTTAAATTTACATATATTTGAAGTGTGTAAATTGGAATGTATGCAAGCACTTTACAGTATAAACTATTCAGTTATCAGTCATTAACCTAAAAAACATTTTCTTTTTGCTAGTTTGTATACTAAAAGATATTTTTAAGGACAAATATTTTTAAGACATCATTGCGCACGTATTAATGCACGTATCTATGCTAAGCATCGAAAAAGTTCAATCGAAATGCTAAATTAAAGTATCTACTTTCTTTTTGTTAATTTCTTTGCAGCACCATGGCCTTAACCAACAATCGCTGCAAAAGTTTGCAACATGCCTGCAACATATTGCCCAACTACTGGAGTGTCCTGTTTGTTGTGATGTAAGAAAATATACTAGCTCATACTCATACTACTATATATATATACATATACTAGGGGGTATTTCCCGGCATTGCCTGTGGCAGTTTTGTGCTTCAATTTTAAATACAACTTTTTCTCCCATTTCCGCCAGTAGACAATTTAAATCTACCCGCACTATCTTTAACTCAACGTCTATAGTTCTATTTTAATTCGATATTTAATGCTATGTTACTTTTGTAGTGAGAATCTTAAAGCCGAAAAAAAACTCTCCTAAAATAAACCTTTGACACGCAATTCCATCCAAGAGCGGTAAATTTTGCGAAAAACGTATGAAATAAATTTTCAAAAAGATCTTTGAAAATGACTTTATAGCCGAACGGGTTTCGCTATTTTTACAGTTGTGAGTGGAATTTCCCAAAACTTCGCCTCAACGTGCATTTTTACCACATATGTGTAACTACAGCGTCGCAGCTTTTACGGTTTGAACTATATGTTGATCTCCAATCAGTCAGTCCGTCAGTTTAATATATAGAGATAAATATTTTTTGTTGTATGAGATTTAAACAAGAGATTGGTGGATGCTGCCATCGGCGCTCTTTAAAATGGGCATGTGAGTTGCATATTGATTAGGTCGGTGGTCTTTTGGCGTGCATCGTCAGTTGGTTGCCAGTTGCCGGTTTTAGTTTTAGTTCGTCATTATCTAAGTTAACCTAACTCAACTCTGGTCGCAAAACTTAGTTGGCAGCTGCCGCTTGTTTGCCTTTGTGAGCCGCCTGCATCATCATACGCCGCCACGCCCTCGCCCATGCTGCCGCTCTTCCGGCATTGCGTTGATTTTGCTGAGCAAGTTTGTTGCTAATCACTTGACCGTGTATAAAGTTGAAACGTCGAGCTGTACCAGTGATTGCGTGGCCATGCCCATGCTGCAGGTATGCTGTCGTAGTATTGTTTACACAATTACTTACAGCCTGACGCTGCCATGACTACAAATAACGGCCGATGTTGTTAGTTAATACCCGTTTGCTTTGTTATTACTCGCCTATGCTTATATTTTTGAAGCTCTATTTTTATTTTTTAACATTCCATTTGTGTGTGATATGTGTATATATATGTACACATGCACACAAAATCATATATTTCGTATGCTTCTTGAATGTTTGCTATTGCATGTGATTTGATTAGCTTTGTCCACCTACCTGCCGGCACTTTTGCGAAATATATCGAGCATGCTGGCATGATTGATTACCAAATTTAAAAGTCAAATATTGTCGATTAGGCTTGAGAGGCAGTACGACCGGCCGGGTCATTTTCTTGCGGCACCTGCTCCACAGTGCCCTATCTGCTCTCAAAGCTTGCGCTAGAATTTAAATTACAGCTACGGCCAGTGGCAGGTGAAAAGTGCTAAGCTGTAAATTTGTTTATGGCTACCATGTCAGCAAACACATAACTTTAATTAATTAGACAGCATAAAACGGACGGCACCTCCAGCCCGGTATATTTTGACTTGCATTTAAATATTAAAGTTATCTTCTAATGAAATTTAACATGCAAAAACACAGTGCACATGTGTTGGCCATTAATAAAGCATAAAGCATGTGGCATAAGAGCAAACCAGAGACGCACAGAGACGGTTGCATTTGTCACTTGGACACACACATACTACTTACACAAGGTTTAGATGGGACGCTTCGGTTCTATTGGAGGCGCCAGTCAACTAAGCTGAAGGCATTGCTTGAACGACGACTGTCTCCTATTTTGCTGCCAACACTGAATGCTTAATTTGCTTATTAACCTTATATTAGTTTATAGAGAACACCCTTTAATAGTGTCTCAGAATGTATTTAGCCTTGCCTGCGGCCTACATTGGGGTTCTATATCATATTTGGCATCTATTTGTACGGAACGAACAAAGCATCACTTTCCGGGTATCTAAACTAAGAGTTTGTGTGCATGCATTTGAATATATCATAATAAGTAGGTTATGCCAATGTGTATGCAGACAAGCAAGTCCATTAAGTTATTAAGGGATTTGTTGCTCTAGATTTTCAATAATTCTATAAAAGCATTCTCTTCCATTCACACATTTGTATAGTATATTTCAGTATGCCTCCACCTAATGCTAAATTCAGCCTATAAATAACATATTAAGACAACTTTGAGCATTTCATCGTTTGTATCTCTCTTTTGAAGCCTGTTGCTCACTTCATATAACACCCAAATCGTAATTTCTTTCTATAATATGCATAAATTTAAATTTTCATAAGTTGCAAACGCATGCTGAACAAATAATTAGAATAGTTATTTACTAGACTAGTGGGTATTCCCCGGCCTTGCCGCTAACAGACACTACCCATACTATTTTTAATTCCAAGTCTAAAGTTTTATTAAATTTTAGATTAAAATAAAAAAATGGTTGTCCAAAGACGTCTCACATGAAAATTCAAAAAGAAAGATGGAAATTAAATAGAAGCCGAAACGACACCCACTGAATCTTTGGTCCCTTTTCCAACGCGAAATATGTTCTACTATGTGGTTTAAGACATCTCTTTTCTTATATATTATTGCGGGATTGGAAGCAAATCGGTTTACATTTGTAAAAATTGAATTTTATATTTGTAAATGATGGCAAAAACAATCCAAGCTGCTGTACAAAATTGTATCTTTATTGCTACATATTCATAGCTGCTCCCGTGCACATCGAGGCAGTGCCACGTACATACATGCATTTAAATACGTACATGCAAAATGCATCAATTGAATTCCTCTACTGATATTTTTATTTTACTGTTCGAGACAATCCCTATGTTTCTGTGTGTGGTAGATGGGAGATTTTACGTTTTTGTAGGTCCTGCAGCTTGAAAAGCGCAAAACTGTTTTGTATGCACAGTTAATACAGTTGTATTATTTTAATCCGATTGTAATATTTCCTTTTTGCTTTTCAATTTATACGGAATCGTTATATTCTTAAAGTATTGATAAATGTATATTGAATTCAACATTTCAAAAACGTTGATTATAAAATGGAGGGCAACAACTATATCATTGTAAACGTTTCAATTATAATTAATATTCTCTTTGCATAATTTCATATCTTTATTTAATTTGGGCTGTGCTGCTAATTTACCTGGTCTTGCCTTCCTGCTGATGCTGACTTTGTAACTGGCCTCACCATCATGTTCGTCGGTTACCTTGATTATGCCTACTGCGACTGCATTGGGGCAACTGCGGCAACTGGAATACAGGTTATTAAGCCACCTGGCTGGCAGTGCTGCAACGGACACGTGCTTTGCAATAATTGCCGTAGCCGCTCTGAAAAGTGTCCGGTATGCAGAGTGCCTCTGGGACCAAGGGGACGGTGCTTGCTGTCGGATAAATTATTTACGTTGCTGGCGGAGAATTTCCCTTGTGATGGTCGTAAGTATGGCTCATTCTTAATAGTCAAACAGGCAAGTGTGCCAAATGTTGTTGCGAGAGAACCTATTAATATGTCTTCAGTGCGCCAGTTGTTGGATAAACTTTTGGTATATCTGGTAGTAATCTACCTAAAATGGTGCCTAAATTAGCGTTGTCATTAGTATAATGTCTCTGCCTTGGACCATTATTTGCCTTTGCTTTAGTTTGAACCAGGCCAAGAACTTCGGATTCCCATTCACATTACTCTTACGTAACAACAGTAAAAGGTACAACAGAATTACAAGGGAGCGCTATTTGTCAATGGCTCGGTGCAAAAGTTTTCACCTCCGTAATAACAGTTAGAAGAAAAGTTAAACTGTTGTCAACATTTTTCTAAATCTCGGCACAAATTGAAAGAAAGAAATAAAAAAAATTAAAAGCAACATCCATTTAGAGTTGAATAAAAAGTCCTTAGGTCCTTTTTAGTAGAAAGAAATTAGGCAAAAATACATTTTTTAGAGATTAGAGTATCATTCAAATATACCAATCATATAAAAAAGGCTATTCTGTTTTCTTATTGTAGTTGTTTTTGTTTATTATATAATTATGTCGCATAAATTGCAAAAGTTTTTTACGCTTTTTGCCGGTTTGCTGGATACTTTTTCTTGACATTGCTTTCTAGATTGCTTTTGTTGTTTTATGTGACGGTGATGGTTTTTGTATCTTTTACCTTATGCTTATGAAATGGGTACGAATGGAATAATAAACTTTTGGGACTGTATCCAATATATATGTAATCCGTCTGTTTGTATGCAAGCATTAATCTCAATGACTAAAAGGGGTATTATATGCGTCTGCACTTTTGGATAAGTTTCGATTTTACCAAAAAATTGAGTTTGAATACTTGTGTACGTATTATTAATGTATTCCCAACAAAATTAGATTATTCGTATGGTCAAAACATTTCGGGATATCTTTTATTTAAGCTCACCCCACTAGAGCACAACATGTTAAGATATCTGTCAATCAAGCTAACCATATTTCTGCAATTTTCATTTTAAGCATTTCCGTAAGGGTCTACCATACTTGCTAACTCGAAATAAAGTGAAGTGTACAACGTAGCTAACAAACGTCAATAAAAGAAAACAAGGACGTTGCCTTTCAAAATGGCGGATGCATTTCCTCTTACTTGTTGAACTTTCTTGGTATTTTGCGGTCTTAGTACTTGCCTAATTAAGTGTGGCTTCTTTATAAAAAATGTCTTTAGTATTTTCACAATAAGTTTTGCACATGTTTTTACTACTTATTTGTATTCGCCAGTTCCTTCACGTTAAGCTCGTGCAATTGGCTACCGTGGTTACGAGTCAAAAAGGACAATTTCAATTGGCCAACAACAACAGAAGTCGTGCAAGTGCGTAGGTTAAGTGTAACTCTCTTTTTTGTAGATAAATTTTCAGTTTTAAAACGCTTTCGAATAGATGCTAATAAATGCTTAAATATATTTTCTTCTTTCTTTTTTTTTAATTTTTAGTTAAACAAGACAAGAATACTGGCGTGGCCGCCGAGTGCAATAACAATGACATCAGCGCCAATAAATGCACAAATGAATATCATAATCAACCAAAAATGGCATTGCCCAAATCGAATTCGGGAAAAAAGTCCAGAAAAACAGACGGTCAAATACAGGCGGACACAGTGACTTCAGTTGAGAATAACGCTCGGGAGGAGGTCATGAAGCAAGTTCTGGGTATGCCGAAGGGAAATGAGCAAAGTGTGCAAGTACGAAATAATGTCAACGATGCAAACCTGCAACGTTGTGTGATAAAAGAGCAGAAGAAGGAAAATGTCTTGAAGGAGCTTCTACAGGACAGCAACAATATGCTCGTTAAACCAAAGTTAAAGTTGAGTAAGAAAAGTTGGCAGATTACAGGCCAAGATCAAGACGAATTGCACAGCAATGAAGTTGCAAACATAAATAATGGCCAACAGCACTTACTGGGACTGGGACTGGGGCAGGTGTTGAAGCCAAGCAAAGGCCACCACCAGAAATATCAAAATTATCATTGCCCGACTGGGAAATCATGCAACAACCAAGCGAAACTTTTCCAGCCAACCAGTGCCAACAAAATGTCAACCGCCAAACAAGCGACCACCGCAGACTCCGAAAAAGAGTTGGATACAGTCGCTGAAATTGCACTTGCTACTGCAACAAACAGTGCGGCGACCTTATCAGCGGGGACCCATAAAGGGAAGCCCGAAGCGGAGGCGTTGGCGTTGGCCAAGTTGTTGGACAGGCCATCAATAAAAACGCCGCTACACACGCACCCAGACGCGTCCAAGTTGTTGCTGCCAAGCTTGGCTGCTGTGCACATCTATGGCACCTTTGGCCAACGCTTGCATGTCCAAATTCAAATGATGCCTCAGGAGAAGCATGTCTGTCTTAGTCTGAGTGAAACAACATCACACCGGGATGCCGGGTCTATTCAGGTGCATACATTTTTCTTAGCTGTAGTGGCGATCGGCACAGTTCGGAATGACAGCTATGCAGTATTCCTCTGGCACCTTAGCCCGGACCTAGAGGCCCAGCCGAAATATCAAACAGTCATCGAGTCACAATGCAGACAGGTCAAATGGTTTGGCACAGCTCAGCCCCTGGCGCGGAGTTGGTCAGAGATTAGCGCTGCAGGCGAATTTCTTACATGGACCGTCAAGGATCAAAGCTCCAGCACGGGCTTTGATATTATCGTGAAACGAAAATAGCACTATATTCTTATTTTAAGTTAGTGCCATGCTTCGATTTGCAAATTTAATTGAAGATTTGTACTGATTTTTACATGGCATGTAGAAAACATAAATTCATACGAGTGCACAGAAATACATAACTAGTGCAAATAGTAAAAGTATCAATTTAAAATAGTTTGCTCTGCACTCTGATTTTTTTTAGCAAATTTGAATAATGAAAATACGAGCTCCTTCCCTTTTGAACTGTATACTATGTTAATTATATTTGCATTTTTTCATCTCGTTCATAACATGATTTTAAATTTGAAAAATACAATTTTAAATGTGTTAAGTCAGCTGAATTTTTAATTAATAAAAGCATTTAGAAATATGCTTGCCTGGCGTGGCAGGTACCCGGCTACATCATGACATGATTGCCCATTAAACTCTTATCCGCGAGGAGTTATTTTTTCATTTTTTATACACATTTGCATAAAACCAACAACATCAGACTGCCGCCGCCTCCTGATAATTGACTTGCACGCAAATTAATGTTTTTTGCTTCGCACATATATACATACATGCATATAAGTATAAACATTTGAATATATGCACTAGTAGATATATGTGTTTATTATTGAAATTGCAGTTGAGAGTGCGACTGCTACATAGAGTAAATTGCTGTACCAATTCTTTAGTATATGGTGCATAAACTAAAAAAAGTTCATTAGTAAAAAAACTGTTCGTGGATATTTGTAAATTCGAACTATTCAAATCCCCACAAACAGGGCTGCTACGCGCCAAATTTATTATTTAAATATATCTTTTTGATTTACCACTGCAAAGTATTTGAAAATGTATTTATTTATTTTTATATTTATTATGGTTAAATTCAAATAATTTTTTTTTAGACTTGTTCTGTTCATAGAGTCAAAACAGTACAGAATTCTAGATTAGAACTGATGAGGTTCAAACTTAAATATTTAATATATATATATAATT
Organism: Drosophila montana; assembly: GCF_035044405.1. Taxonomy (NCBI): domain Eukaryota; kingdom Metazoa; phylum Arthropoda; class Insecta; order Diptera; family Drosophilidae; genus Drosophila; species Drosophila montana. Next base: position 183,117 of record NW_026998706.1, on the reverse strand, counting down.
CCAATATGGACATAGGTCTAAATTTCCTCATCAGATTTTCATGAGGCTTGGCTCTTTCTTCATGGTTTGGCGTGTAGATCAATTTGGCATCTAAATCTGGCAACATTATATTTGGTCCAAATTCATGTGAAAATGGTACCCTCAAATATCCTATACAGACATAGGTCAAAACTTCCCATCGCCATAACTCGGTCAAATCTCATCCGATTTTCACGAAGCTTGGCTCTTTCTTCATGGTTTGGCGTGTAGATCAATTTGGCATCTAAATCTGGCAACATTATATTTGGTCCAAATTCATGTAAAAATGGTACCCTCAAAAATCCTATGACAGACATAGGTCAAAATACTCTCCCACCCCATAACTCGGTCAAATCTCATCAGATTTTCATGAGGCTTGGCTCTTTCTTCATGGTTTGGCGTGTAGATCAATTTGGCATCTAAATCTGGCAACATTATATTTGGTCCAAATTCATGTAAAAATGGTACCCTCAAATATCCTATACAGACATAGGTCAAAACTTCCCACTTCCATAACTCGGTCAAATCTTCATCCGATTTTCACGAGAGCTTGGCTCTTTTCTTCATGGTCATTGGCGTGTAGATCAATTTGGCATCTAAATCTGGCAACATTATATTTGGTCCAAATTCATGTAAAAATGGTACCCTCAAATATCCTATACAGACATAGGTCAAAACTTCCCACTTCCATAACTCGGTCAAATCTCATCCGATTTTCACGAGGCTTGGCTCTTTCTTCATGGTTTGGCATGTAGATCAATTTGGCATCTAAATCTGGCAACATTATATTTGGTCCAAATTCATGTAAAAATGGTACCCTCAAATATCCTATACAGACATAGGTCAAAACTTCCCACCCCATAACTCGGTCAAATCTCATCCGATTTTCACGAGGCTTGGCTCTTTCTTCATGGTTTGGCCTGTAGATCAATTTGGCATCTAAATCTGGCAACATTATATTTGGTCCAAATTCATGTGAAAATGGTACCCTCAAATATCCTATACAGACATAGGTCAAAACTTCCCACTCTCCATAACTCGGTCAAATCTCATCCGATTTTCACGAAGCTTGGCTCTTTCTTCATGGTTTGGCGTGTAGATCAATTTGGCATCTAAATCTGGCAACATTATATTTGGTCCAAGTTCATGTCAAAATGGTACCCTCAAAAATCCTACATAGACATAGGTCAACATAGGTGCCCTCCAATATCCTACATAGACATAGGTCGAAATTTCCCACCCCATAACTCGGTCAAATCTCATCAGATTTTCATGAGGCTTGGCTCTTTCTTCACGGTTTGGCGTGTAGATCAATTTGGCATCTAAATCTGGCAACATTATATTTGGTCCAAATTCATGTAAAAATGGTACTCTTAAATATCCTATGCAGACATAGGTCAAAACTTCCCACTTCCATAACTCGGTCAAATTTCATCCGATTTTCACGAGCCTTGGCTCTTTCTTCATGGTTTGGCGTGTAGATCAATTTGGCATCTAAATCTGGCAACGTTATATTTGGTCCAAATTCATGGGAAAATGGTACCCTCAAACCTATCCTATCGACATAGGTCAAAACTTCCCATCGCCATAACTCGGTCAAATCTCATCCGATTTTCACGAGGCTTGGCTCTTTCTTCATGGTTTGGCGTGTAGATCAATTTGGCATCTAAATCTGGCAACATTATATTTGGTCCAAATTCATGTAAAAATGGTACCCTCAAATATCCTATACAGACATAGGTCAAAACTTCCCACTTCCATAACTCGGTCAAATCTCATCCGATTTTCACGAGGCTTGGCTCTTTCTTCATGGTTTGGCGTGTAGATCAATTTGGCATCTAAATCTGGCAACATTATATTTGGTCCAAATTCATGTAAAAATGGTACCCTCAAATATCCTATACAGACATAGGTCAAAACTTCCCATCCTCCATAACTCGGTCAAATCTCATCCGATTTTCACGAGGCTTGGCTCTTTCTTCATGGTTTGGCGTGTAGATCAATTTGGCATCTAAATCTGGCAACATTATATTTGGTCCAAGTTCATGTCAAAATGGTACCCTCAAAAATCCTACAATCGACATTAGGTCAACATATGGTACCCTCAAATATCCTATCAGACATAGGTCAAAATTCCCACCCCATAACTCGGTCAAATCTTATCCGATTTTCACGAAGCTTGGCTCTTTCTTCATGGTTTGGCGTGTAGATCAATTTGGCATCTAAATCTGGCAACATTATATTTGGTCCAAGTTCATGTGAAAATGGTACCCTCAAATATCCTATAGCAGACATAGGTCAAAACTATCCCATCCTTCCATAACTCGGTCAAATCTTATCCGATTTTCACGAAGCTTGGCTCTTTCTTCATGGTTTGGCGTGTAGATCAATTTGGCATCTAAATCTGGCAACATTATATTTGGTCCAAGTTCATGTCAAAATGGTACCCTCAAAAATCCTACATAGACATAGGTCAACATAGGTGCCCTCCATATCGAAATTTCCCACCCCATAACTCGGTCATATCTTATCCGATATTCACGAAGCTTGGCTCTTTCTTCATGGTTTGGCGTGTAGATCAATTTGGCATCTAAATCTGGCAACATTATATTTGGTCCAAATTCATGTAAAAATGGTACCCTCAAAAATCCTACATAGACACAGTCAACATAGGTGCCCTCAAATATCCTACATAGCCATAGGTCAAAACTTCCCACTTCCATAGCTCGGTCAAATCTTATCCGATTTTCACGAAGCTTGGCTCTTTCTTCATGGTTTGGCGTGTAGATCAATTTGGCATCTAAATCTGGCAACATTATATTTGGTCCAAATTCATGTAAAAATGGTACCCTCAAATATCCTATACAGACATAGGTCAAAACTTCCCACTTCCATAACTCGGTCAAATCTTATCCGATTTTCACGAAGCTTGGCTCTTTCTTCATGGTTTGGCGTGTAGATCAATTTGGCATCTAAATCTGGCAACATTATATTTGGTCCAAATTCATGTAAAAATGGTACCCTTAAATATCCTATGCAGACATAGGTCAAAATATCCCATCCCCATAGCTCGGTCAAATTTCATCCGATTTTCACGAGCCTTGGCTCTTTCTTCATGGTTTGGCCTGTAGATCAATTTGGCATCTAAATCTGGCAACGTTATATTTGGTCCAAATTCATGTGGAAAATGGTACCCTCAAATATCCTATACAGACATAGGTCAAAACTTCCCATCCCCATAACTCGGTCAAATCTCATCCGATTTTCACGAGGCTTGGCTCTTTCTTCATGGTTTGGCGTGTAGATCAATTTGGCATCTAAATCTGGCAACAATATATTTGGTCCAAATTCATGTAAAAATGGTACCCTCAAATATCCTATATAGACATAGGTCAAAACTTCCCACTTCCATAACTCGGTCAAATCTTATCCGATTTTCACGAAGCTTGGCTCTTTCTTCATGGTTTGGCGTGTAGATCAATTTGGCATCTAAATCTGGCAACATTATATTTGGTCCAAGTTCATGTAAAAATGGTACCCTCAAAAATCCTACATAGACATAGGTCAACATAGGTGCCCTCCAATTTCGAACTTTCCCACCCCATAACTCGGTCAAATCTTATCCGATATTCACGAAGCTTGGCTCTTTCTTCATGGTTTGGCGTGTAGATCAATTTGGCATCTAAATCTGGCAACATTATATTTGGTCCAAATTCATGTAAAAATGGTACCCTCAAATATCCTATACAGACATAGGTCAAAACTTCCCACTTCCATAACTCGGTCAAATCTTATCCGATTTTCACGAAGCTTGGCTCTTTCTTCATGGTTTGGCGTGTAGATCAATTTGGCATCTAAATCTGGCAACATTATATTTGGTCCAAGTTCATGTCAAAATGGTACCCTCAAAAATCCTACATAGACATAGGTCAAAATATCCCATCCCCATAGCTCGGTCAAATTTCATCCGATTTTCACGAGCCTTGGCTCTTCATGGTTTGGCCTGTAGATCAATTTGGCATCTAAATCTGGCAACGTTATATTTGGTCCAAATTCATGGGAAAATGGTACCCTCAAATATCCTATACAGACATAGGTCAAATCTTCCCATCCCCATAACTCGGTCAAATCTCATCCGATTTTCACGAGGCTTGGCTCTTTCTTCATGGTTTGGCGTGTAGATCAATTTGGCATCTAAATCTGGTAACATTATATTTGGTTCAAATTCATGTAAAAATGGTACCCTCAAATATCCTACATAGACATAGGTCATAATTGCCCACCCCCATAGCGCGGTCAAATTTCATCAGATTTTCACGAGGCTTGGCTTTTGTTTATGTTTTGGCCTCTTCATCAATTGCAGACCTAACCTTTTCATAATACTCATAGTGCTTTGCCCGTATCTAAGAAGCACAGGAAAAGTAGTTAATGCCGAGTATTGTTAAGATATCTTGAAAATCAAAAAGTTTTGCAAACAACAACTTAATTTTCGACCGATCGTTCCTATGGCAGCTATATGATATAGTAGTCCGATGTAAATAAGATTTTACATAAATGGAGGGAGCACAGTAAAACAAATAAATGCCGAGTTTGGTCAAGATATCGGGAAAAACAATCAAATTTTCCATACCACAACGCAATTAAACCGATCGTTCCTATGCAAGCTATATGATATAGTGGTCCGATCTTAATAGGATTTTGCATATATGTGAGGAGCGTAGTAAAACTAATAAATGCCGAGTTTGGTCAAGATATCTTGATAAACAAAAAGGTTTTTCATACAAGAACCTACTTTTCGACTGATCGTTCCTATGGCAGCTATATGATATAGTGGTCCGATCCAGCTGATTTTGACATATGTACTGCGTGGAACAGAGAGAGGCACTTCTGCGGAGTTTCATAAAGATAGCTTTAAAACTCAGACACTAGTTCGCATAGAAACAGACAGACGGACATGGTTCTATCGACTCGGCTGTTGATACTGATCATGAATATATATACTTTATGGAATCGGAGATGTGTCCTTCTATGCGTTAAACATTGCACGACAAAATTATAATACCCTCTGCAAGGGTATAACGACTAATTGACAGACAAGCATGGTTCTATAGTCTCGGCGTTCATATTGATCAAGAATTATTGGTTCGGAGACATCTTCTGCAGGAGCGTAAAAGATATTTAAACTAATTAGCATTCTAATTATATTATTGATTATAATAGATGTGTGCTTAATTCTGTTTGTTGTAGACTCTAGACACAGTGCCGCTGATCAACAAGAAGACTCAATGCTTTGGACTCAATGAGTTGACTCAAAAGTAGGTGCACATCCATAACGCACATGTATCACACATGCATATACATATTAACACACGATATACATACATACAAAGCTTCTATTCCAACTTTTGGAGTAACAGCTGTGCGTTACGCTCATTTCTAGCTGTGCGTTACGCTCATTTCTAGCGTTCTCTCTGTTATACCCTTTAAGCAGAATTATTTAAGAGGAATATAAGGCAATGTAATCACCACAAAGATCTTTTCCTATATGCATGTGTGCATATTTATATATGAACTTTCATATACTTATTTACATTTGATCGTTTTTCTGGCAATATAAAAATATATTAACATAAAAATATACTTGACGATTTTCAACATTTTTTAAGTACTCGGTATTCCTTAGTCGAATATATGACATTTTTCACTCGCATTTGTGCTCTTCGATTGTTCTGTCGGTGTGTTCGTATATATGTATTTGCAATTAGTTTTTGTCGATGAGCGTCTCAGTCACCTCTGTTCCGCGTTCGTTGTATATACATATACGTAGATTGTTTGTGTATGTGCGCACACTTAGCGCTAGTGATATTTGTTTAATTTGAGTTTATAATTAATTTGTTAACAAACATTAGCAACCGCATTTGTAACAAAAATAATAAGATTCCGTGTTTGTCGAAATTTAGAAGACATAGCAGACATTGCGGCCGCCATTGTCAGTTGTTCCCCAATATCGGTGCTCCGCTGGCGTCGCTTAGTTCATTTGTTCTCTCGTCTTTGTTACGTTCACCATTCTTGTTTTCGCGTGCATTCTTGTACTATTCACTTGCCATTCGGTCAGTCATTTAATTACGTCACATACATACATATGTAAATGAATGTGTGTGTATGGATTTTGTTGTTCGTTTTGATGTGTTAGACAATCATGAACAGCGAAAGTGGTGAGTAAATGTGTTGTTGGGAATATTATACAGTTAAAATTCAACAATACACGCTACTCTTTGATAAATGCAACACCCGAATTCTCAACATTGTAGACGTAACACATAAATTCTTGCAAAGGACCAAAGACTAAAATATGGTATATTTCATATTTTACAAAAAATTAAATTAAATTACTCAACATATTTATTTTTCGATTAAAGTTAATTAAATTGCAAAAACTAAAAGCCAATCGCTCTCTTAAAAGCATATCCGTTGGCCGAGGATTTTTCTTTAAACGCGATGTTTGCAATCGATCGAGCGATGAGCTAGAGTGTACTGTATTTGTTTATACAGTGAGTGCAAGTGTCCGCTTTTACAATACATGCATGTGTCAAAGAAATAACAAATACATAAAAAAACCAAATTCCCTCTAATTTTTGCAAAATACATTGTGTACATAGTAAGTTAATGATAAAAGAAAACAATTCTATTTGTTTAAAACAATATCAAATACTCGATATTTCGATATTTTTTACAATTTCGTAAAATTGTTATTCGCGAAAAAAACTGTTGGAATGATTGCATTTATAAAAAAGCGTGTATGTGATATACATATGTATAATGGAAATAAATAATTAATTGTACTTGCATTGTACTTGAACTTATGGTGAATCTAGATGTTTATGATATTGTTGCGACTAGTGACGGACCAAAGTTGCAGGGCTTTCGCAAAAAGTCTTTAGATGAGTTGTACAGTTCTAAGGTGCAGCATGAAATTGAATCCAATTCGACACCTGTGCAATTGTTGCGACGTGCCAGTGGGACAGTGACACAGAGCATACTCAGTGACTTGGAGCCGGAAACGCAACACTTGCTGGGTGGAGCTGTGACCGGGCCAAGAGATGGTGCCCAAAAGCGGCCGCAGCCCCCACCGCGATCCAACATGAATACCAGGGGACAGCAGAACCCTTTCAACGAGAGTGGAACAGGTGAGTGTATTGCTATCTTTGCATACTAATGTATGTATGTACATACATATGTATGCTCCGATGTGTAACCTTATTTACTTGTAATTTTACGCGTGCAATAATGTGTAAACACGCACACAAAAAAGCAATTCATCCTCATACAGTTTAAATAGTTCGAGGTTTATCATATACATATTTTAAGAGTATAACGCAAAGCTACGACGCAGTCAATTACTTTCTCCGGAAATGAATTTCATGCACATGTATGACCTGACGCATGCACGCAGGCTCAGATGCGCAAAAACACCGAGTCGCTCACAAAAGACATCGGCGCCAGGATGACACAGGCAGGAGACGAGACCAGACATTTCTTCGATTTCACTGCAAACGCCGCTATTTTGCCAACCAACTGATGGTGGCCTCTTTAAGCTGGGGTACATAGAGAAAAACAGCAAACGTTTATTTAACGTTTTTCCCGCGCTCAGCCGGTGGTCAGTTCGATTCTTGACTTTGGTGCGCCAGTGATTGTCACGCGCATTCTGCTGATTGGGGTGTTCCCGGTTTGAGTGGAAATTTGGTTTTTATATTGCTTATACAGGGACATTCAATGATGCGAGCTTTTCAAAAGTAGTGCATCCAAACATTGGCGCCATCAAGGTGCTGCGGTGATGTTGTATATTTGTATCCTTGAAGACGTTGTACGTGTTTTGCTGAGATAAGACTTATGTTTTATTTAGTAAATACGAGCTGGGTATCTTCAAGTCAAGCATTCTCGAAAGGCGCTATTCAACGTGTTCAAGTCCAAGGTTTTTTTGCTGTTACAGCCGCGCATATTTCCATGGCACTAACATAGTTAGGCGCTTGTTGTTTTTGGCTAAAATAACTATTATTATTATTGTTACGTTGCGTTTGCAGTCGCTTTTTTATTTTTGATCATTTTTGCCTTTTGGCATGCAGAAATTCAGTTCACATTTACATAAAGAGCAAAGCCAATAGTTTCTGTAGTATTGTTATACGAGCCAAAGCGTATACATATACATGTTGCAGCTAATATATGTGTGAAGTATTTTGGGATGAATTAATATGTTGAGATTCATTTTTATGCAACAAAATTGTTTTACTGAGGCTCCAGACCATTTAAGCCCTCTTTTAAATGCGCTGCATGGATGTTTTTTCCGCTGCCTGCGAAAATGAATAGCTTTTTATTTTTCATCATTCCTTTTTACTTAAATATGTAACATTAAGAACAGTTTGCTTTCACGTACTAACCATTGATAAATTTACAACGCGACGAGTCATTCATACACACATACATATGTATTGACATTTATATGCGTACTTATACTTATATATTCAAATGCAGGCACTTGCAGGCACATGCAAACGTTTGCATGCACGTATGTAAGTACACATAGATAGTGGTGTATATATGTATTTATACGCTGGGCCCAATAATTAGAAACGACTAAGTCAGCGGGATGTTTGGACAACTTTTTGCTCAATGAAAAGGAAACTGTCAGCATACAGACACAGCGCTGCAAGTGCCAAGCCAGACACTCGGCGCTTCAGTTCACTTGACACACAAAATCCATTTCTTACTACTTATGTACATAGTTGGTTTTACTTTGATCCCATTTACATTGAATCACTTGCGTTGACTGAATACACTCGTTTTCATCCCCGTAGCATTTCGACGTCGCGCATCTCATACAAGACTTTGACTTGCCCGAAGTCACTTTACTAGAATCAAAGCAGTATGAGATGTGCCTCGACAACTGTGGTCATTGGGCCAATTACAAAGACACGGCTTAAGAGTGCTTTCTCCTTTAACCCTAAAACTATAAAACTTGCGTTCTTAAAGTGCTTTCCTGCAATGTTGTATTTGACTTAATTGTAACGTATAGAATGAGACAAATATTCTAAAATAGCACCAACAGCCGAGTCCATCTGTCCGCCTAACTGTCTTGGTTTCTATGTGAACTAGTCTTTCAGTTTTAGAGCTAGCGTATTCCGATTTTGCATAGATCCACATTCTATTGCTGGCAGTACATCTATCGCAACCGGCCGGATCGGACAACTATATCATATACCTGCTATAGGTACAATCGGTAGAAAAGTAGGTTTTTGTGTGGCAAAATATTCAGTTTTCCAAGATATTTTCATCAAACAGGTTGTTCGAGCTTCACTTCAAAGCCGGAAGGATTTTAAATCTTCTGCGTAAAAAGATATTTTCATTTTTTTTATACCCTTGCAGAGGATATTATAATTTTGTCTCGAAATGTGTATTGCATAGAAGGAGACATGTCCGACCCCATAAAGTATATATATTCTTGATCAGTATGAACAGCCGAGACGATATAGCCATGTCCGTCTGTCTGTTTTTAAAACTTTTAGTTTTTCAGGATATCCTTATCATACTCGGCATTAATTATTTCCCATGTGCTTCTTAGATACGAGCAAAGCACTATGAGCATTATAAAAAGGTTCGGTATTAATTCTTCGGCGTGTCGAAGATAGCCCTACTACTTTCTCGTTTTTTGTTAAAAAAGTTTTGCAATAATTGAAATCAAAAATTGTGTTCATCTAAGAAACTGCTTCAAAAAACTTTAGATTATTTTTATTCTTTGCCACTTGACAGTTGAAGAAAATGAAGCAAGTTAAAATGGCAAAAACAGCCGTAAGCTCAATGGCAATGGAGGCCAGGATGTGTAAAAAACGCAGTTAGAGGGAAATTCTTACCGACCGAGTCCTAAAATGGACAGCCAAAGCAATAATGAGAGTTTCTGCTCGGCTTCAGTGTAGGTGTACAAAAAACGTTAAAGCGTATATCTTAAAGTTTCTGCCTCAGAGTACCTTAATGACTTTGGCAAGTTGGAAACCTAAAGTTCATAACAGTTTTTTGTGTAGTGTATGAATATGAAATATTGCAATTGTAGGCCACACATACAAATGCACATTGCCGTCACCCGATGGCAGTAGCCAACTGAAACTGAATTCCCGTCTTACCTGCTTCATGCAACATGGTGTGCACTCCTTGCTATCTTTGGTGACACCTTGTGCAATTTATGTTCAAAATTCTAGCAACAGAAAGGCTGAAAAAAATGGCTCCGCCGCAAAACTTTTAAATGCGGTACATTATTCATAAATGTTGAAAGGAGCGTTGGGCTAAAAGTAACCAAACGAGCGGAGTCGGTTATTGCGTCGGTTAAACGTGGCGGAGACATTTAAAATTAATTAACACAATGTTAAATATTTGTTGCACTTCAAACGGGAAATTCGAATTGAACTTGTAAATATTTTATAAAGTACATACCAAGAACCAAGAGCAGACCAACTAAACTGAACTGTACCGAATTGAAATGGTCAATATTTACTGTTGATTATAGCTAATTAATTAATAAGCAAACGCTTGTAAACATAATTTTAGCTCGGTGTTGTTCGGTTGTGTGTTTTATCTGCTGCAAAGACACAACATCTCAACTAATTGCCCTTTTCTAGCCCATGACTCAGATTGGTATAGGCGTACAGATTTTGTGTGTGCCCTTGTAGAGAGTATTATAATTCTATCATGAAATATGTAACGCATAGGAAACATCATTAAAAAAGCACTCCTATATATATAGAAAGAAACTGTCTAAAAATTAGTTTTTGAATGGCAAAATATACTGTTATTCAAGATATTTTCACCATGTTCAGAATTTATGGGCTAAACTATTCTCACATATTTCCAATCTTGCATCTTGATAAACAAAAAAAATGTCCATACAAGACCCTACATTTCGACTGCTCGATCCTATGGCAGCTATATGATGTGGCATGTTACGACATAAGTACTGCCTGCAACAGGCGCGGCTGTTGATGGTTATATAGAATATATATACTTTATGGGGGCGGAAATATTACCTTCTACGCATTATACATTTCATGAAAAAATCTACAAGGGTATAAAAAGGTCGGTGCACAAATATATATCTGTCTCGGAGCGTATTTAATATTCCGTATCGCCGTAGATTGTTTTTTTCGCTCTGCTTTTTTTCTAATATTCAAATAATCTTATATATAAACATCGCTCGTTCATTGGCTTTGTTTGCTGCTTGCTTCTATTGCTGTGGTTTTTTGTTATTTTAACTAATTAAAAGAGCGAATGCCCGAGTGTATAGCTGGCACGCGATCATTCGAGTGAGCTTGAGAGAGTGTAGTGGACAGTTTCGCTTATGTTTTTTATTAGCATAAGATATTGCAGCAACAAACGTAAATATTCTCCTATATCTATAGATGTTCGGTGCTTTCCGTAAAATTAAAATGATTCGTTTGGAGCTATGTCAGTTGTACCCCGCCGACTGGTGCGCATCAGATTTGAGATTAGTCAGATTTGTTCATTTAATCTTATCGTCTCGGTGCGGTAGGTAGACAGAAATTTGTTCGTTATTCTCAGTTGTTTTGTATCAACCTTAGTGAAGTGTGTTGTGAAGTGTAATTTGTAAATTGTTTATTATACTTATAGATTACAAAGAATTTGTACTTATTTGTGACTACATGATTTCTACGAAACATTTGTTAATAAGGCTTTTCCGATTCTGCGTAAAAGCACATTTTAATGGAGTCGCTTTGGAATTGTGGACTTCCGAGGAATAGTGCCAATAAATTTTGATGTTTTCAATGATCGGTCAGTCAGTATATATCGTGGATTTTTAAATGTTTGTTGATTTAATTTTTCAACCAAACTACACACATATCTAGATGCCATTTTACGCCGTTCTTGAAGCCAGACTTTAAATTTATGCTCGTGAATGTCCTGTTACCCAAAATTGTGAAAACTAGATTACATATACTCCCCTCAAAACGACGTGGCTTAATATGCCACAGTCTTACATTCCCTACCTAATAATTGAAAAGTCTGTTTTAAGCTTATTCAATTTTACTAGTCAATACCTCAATTGATTGGAATTAATTAAATATGTTTTGCATTTGGAAGATTTTTAATGTGAGATTCAACTAACCTTCCCAATCATTAATTTGCTAGTCGCATGATAGCTCGATCCATAACTGACACGTGATCATTTAACGCAATCAGTCATACTAAACTCTAAACTGGCAAAAATTGACACCAAATATTTGTAAGCAATTATCGTATCGGAGCTTTGTGATAAGTGGCGAGTAGATTGATTTGTCAAAGCAAATATGGTTCAGGGAAATGGAATGGTAAACCGGTCAAAAAATCAAATCTTGTTTTGATTCTTCACAATAAGCAATATGACGTTGGACTTACTTTAACAGTACTTGTACCTTCTTGCAAATGTAAGCCAATTTTAATTGAGTGGCTTGATTCCTAAAGTCATTTCAATTATTAACAATTAAAGTAATCTCCTAGAGGCAGTCAGTATAGATCAACTATGGAAATATTTATGTTTGCTACCACCCTTAAAAAGTCCCTGTCGAAGGACAGTGATAGGTTGTTGTGCAACTATAATGCCAACTCTGTCGCGTCGACATCGAAGACAGGCGGCAATTGGAGCACTTTAACCAAAGTCAGTCCAAGACCTGCCCTTGTTACATTCGACGTCACCTTTGCAACTGCCGTCACAGTTGTCGCTACCTCGGCGCAATCAGCGACTGTCAATCTTTGTTGCAATCTTTAGTTTGCCATCGGAGGAGCTGACTTCGCGACAACGTCTTGAGCATAAAGGTTGCTGAGGCTGCATTTTGCAATTTAAACGTGATACATGACAGGGGGTTGCTGGTTACGCAGGGCAAGGCAAAGCTGGCGTTGCTGCTGACGTTGCAGGTGTCGATGGCGTCGCCGTCGCCATTGTGTTTGCTTTAGCTTTTGCCATTTAAGTTATGCATGAGTTGCACAGATGAATGCAAAATGGCTTAAATGTAGCATTCTGGCACTTATAACCAATTTGGAAAGTAAGGACAATAAGGCAAAACGGTAGCACTTATATACATCCCCCGTTGGGATCGACACATACTATAATACAATTTAAAATGTTTAAACCTGTTTGCTACTTACAGGCAAGCACATCAAGCAACTGCAAAAAGTGCAGCTAAGCATACCGGCGCACAGTGACATCATGACACAATGTGGCAACACTTCTGGTAGTCCCGCTTCGCAATCACATACCAAATTAGACATACACAATTTCTCAGAGGACCACAATAATGGGTCGTCTGAAGTCGTTGGCGAGAATGTTGGCGAGACGGCACAAAACGCTGCAACAATAATTTTAACGCCGACATCATTAAATATAACAAACACATCGCCAAATGCGCCCGGTGGCGGCGGCAACATCAACAACAGGACAAACGCAGACGTTGGCAACAATGGCAGGGGTTATCCAGCGCACAGCGAACAATACAAAGGACCCAAATGGTAAGTCAAAAACGCATTGGGGCTAGGGCGAAGCCCTAACATTTTTGGGCGCCTGATGAGCTCTCAACTGTGTGTATATGTGCGCATTTGTTTAACTCTTTGAATGTACTTCCGGTACAGACAAGCCTACATTCACACATGCATTGCACGCGTTTTTCGCATTGCCGTTTTGTTAAGGTTCTTGCTTATTGTTATACATTACATTTTTTTTTTTGTATTTATTGCAATTGCTACAAATGTTGCCATCGTCCTTACGAGTCTGTCTGCTACATTTCCAAGGTGCTCTTCCGTCTTTGCACAGAAATCACGGCCTTAATAGCTGGTTGGATCAAATTTTGTAAGTGTGATGGCCATTTAAAAAGCTGGCGTTTCTTTGCTAAGCTTTATAGACAGCGTAGCCATGGTATTATTATTAACAGCACTAAGATATATATATGTTAAGTTGTGGAACTATTGTTTTAGGCTGTGTTCTTGTTAATATAGTTGAGATAGTGTTTGTGTTAGTATTTCGTGTATATATTGTAAAACTGTTGGTTAGTTCTGGTACCCTTGGTCTATTTTGACAAATTTATGAGCAAAGCCAAAAAGCTGTACGCATTATTGATGGTCTGCGTACAAAAAAAGAAGAGAACATAATTTATTATCTGTTAATAGCTTACTTTGGAAAGCGTACCTTCATAAATATTGGTAGTCCGATCTCAAAAAATACTCCCGCACGCAACTTTACAGGTCGTTTTAGAAACTCCATGTAGCAGCTGAGAACCTTGCGAGTGGTTACAGAATACTCCAACCAATTCGTGTTAAACACGCTATTTGTAAGCTCATTAGCACACACGGTTAGCTCGTTGCCGTAATAACAGGGCAAAAATATCTGAACGATCATCATTGCGACAAACTGCACAGTGGTCAGAAACACACCCGGATTTCGTTGCCAGCCCATTTGTACAAGGCGGTATACACTAAAGCAGATGATAAAGGCGCTGAACACAACTTGGGAGAGGACGTATGGTGAAACCAACAGCTGGCACTGCTTTGTCAGGATGCGCACTCGGTTGTGAAGCTGAAAGATGCGTCGCAATTCTGGGAGAGCCTTCTCTTCGGGTGCTTCCTGCAATGCAAGGAATCGTCGACCTATAATGCGGTAAAGCAAAGCAATATGAAACATAAAGTAGCAGCCCATCGTGTCCAGGAGGCAATTGGAAAGGCAGCACAGTGACATGGCCATCACGTTGTAGCTCCAGGCATAAAAGTAGCCCTGCGGGCTATGCCACTCGAAGGGAACGTAAAAACTGAATGGAAGTTCGTATGCCTCCTGGTAGAGCACGCTGATGTAGCCTTGACAAGCTACAAGAAAACTTCCTCCAACATAACAGTAGAAAATTCGCTTAAAATGGCTCTGTTCGTGGCGCCAGAACTCGACTTCTCCACTTAGCAGTTTGTAGTGTCCATGTTTTTCTAGCTCATCCATTAATTGCAAGGCCTGTTCGCCCCTGTACCAAATGTTGATGACCTTTATGATTACAACCAACTCTGTCAGTGACATATACAAAACATTGCCGGCCTGTTCCATCCCGTTAGCACTGATGACTTCCAACCACATAAGCGCAATGTAGGTGAATGTTAATGGAAAATGTAATACAAAAGGATATATGATTTTTAGTAGGCTCCAGGAATCGTTTTCATTCCGCCACTTCCAGATGCCTAACCAACGTTGAACTGTGAGGACAGTTCGTATACCGGATATGCGATCCGTAGATTCAGTCGTAGACATATTAAGTGAAACTCGTGTCACCTAATGATAAGCTTGCAGCTATAAATTACCTGCTTTTATAGACTTGCTGAGCCTGAATTTCATACAAATTTTATAAATACCCCTTAATAGATATGTACATATACATCTACATATATACACACCAATGGCATTACCTGCTTTTATAGACTTGCTGAGCCCGAATTTCATACAAATTTTATAAATACCCCTTAATAGACACACACCAATGGCATAAAAGCTGACCTCAGAAGCGATGTAGTTCACCCTTGTCCCTTTCATAATGATAGTTGTTCCGGATTGGACCTTTCTTACTTTAAATGCAATGCTTAGCACGACTTAGGCGAAAAGAACTAGTTCCATTCGTCGTCTGTGTTCACGAAAGCCAGCCCTGCTTTGTTTTTTAATTGGTGTGCATATTTACAATTTTAAAACCAAAGCAATTACAATAATTAACCTGCTGACATAATGATAACGTTAATTGGTATTAATCGTATATTTAATAAGTCACGCAATTTCTGTCTGATATATTTTAAGTACGTCTGGCTTAGCCGCAGTCAGTGCAAGGATAACTCTGACATAAACAATATGCCCGCATTGACTCGTAAGAGTACAAACAATATTTTCCCTGTAAGTTCTATAAAACATTTAAGGTCAGTTTTCTTGCTGACATTGAATTTAATCAATCAATTCTTTAAGTTCTAAATTTGGTATTTGAGGGAAACCCCAAATAAATTTTTAACTCACAACTTGCGCAAATGTATCCTAGTCAATCCTTCTGTCCGATTATCAGTCTTCATAATTATGTCGATGTCAGGACAATGAAAAATGAGATTCAACGTTTTTAATCTGTCTTCTATATTGAAAGTATATTTCTAGTTCTTAGTATATGATTATTTATATTATTATACATATTATGCATATATTAAATATATATTATTTAAATAGCATTAACATGCGGGTTTAAATAAAAATGCAAGTCGTAGACTAATAGTGTGTTTATTAAACAATAGCCAAGCCAACATTTTGTTATTGAAATTTTTAGTAATTTTGCGTCATAATTAAGTTCAATTTAAGAAAAAGTCCTTTAGTTTATTTTGAAACATTCAGCAGAAGCGCAAAAAAACTGTAAGCATTATTGATAGTCTGCAAAAATTGTAAAGATTATTGATGGGAGAACTGCATTAAAAAAGGTGTCTCAACCAACCTTAACAAAAATAGGCAAACCAACTTCGAAGAAATACCCAGCACGAATTATAACAGGCCGCTTGAGATGCTCCATGTAAGCAATAAGCAACTTGCATGTGTGTTTGTCGCACTGCATCCAGTTGGAGTTGTAGACTTCGTTGGTCAACTTATGAGCATAGACCGTTACTTCGTTTCCGTAATAGCAGGGCAACAAAATTTGAAGGACCATGACACTCAGAAACTGTAGCATGGATATAAACTGGCCGGGACTGGCCTGTATCCCAACGTGTTGTAGACGATAGCCGCTAAAGCATATGATGAACGCACTCAAAATGATCTGGGAGAGAATGTAGGGTGAAACGAGTGTCTGAACCTTGAAAGTTAATCTGTAAAAAAGATAAAAAAAATGTAGTCCTAATTAGCAAGCATACGAAGATCGATATGGTGACCTGCGTACGCGATCATGCATCGTGAAGATCATCCGCAGTTCCTGCCTAAATTTATCCTCGTTGTCCACATTCTTCAGCTCTTGTAGTCGCATGCCCATCAATCGATATAATAACGATAAATGGAACAATAAGTAACACCCGATCGTGTCCAGGGTCACATTTGAGACGCAGGTCAGCGTCATAGCAGCCATGTTGTAACCGTACGCATAGAAATAACCCTGGTCGTTTTGCCACTCAAAAGGCACAAAATAGGCAAATGGAAGCACATAGTCGTTAAGAAACAATACTCCTATGCTGCTGCTGTAGACAACTCCTAGACTTATAAACACGTATAAATAGAATCGACATTTGAAGACGCGCTGTTCATGTAGCCAATTGCTGTGCTCCTCCTCCGATCGCAGCTCATACTCGGACGAGTGTTGCATATGGGTTATTAGTTGCCTGGCAGATTCACTTTGATACCATATATTTAGAATTTTTATAACGAGTGCCATTTCTGTAATAGACATGTATAGGACCTGTCCAGCCTGCTCCAAGTTGCTTGATACAAAGGCTTCTATCCACATTAGCCCAATGAAAGTGAATGTAATTGGAACGTGTAGTAAATATCGATAGTTTTTTTTTAAAAATACCCGAATGTAGGAATCTTTTTTAGTCGTATGCGGCCAGGGCCAGACCCCGCAAAGTTGCATGATCCACAGGATCCAATGAATAGCTTGTGTGCGATGCGAATGGTTTTCCATTTCTGCTCTGCATTATTCTATACGAAGGGTTTTTATTTACCGATGTGACAGGATAATTAGCAGCAATTAGGGTGTCATGAATTAAGAAACATGCACGAAAGGCCATACGGAAATTATTTTTGGTCGTGGGTTGATGTTCTGCTAGCGATAAGTTGACTAGTCATAAAAGTATTGCTTACATAAGCCAAGTTCGCTTATTTTTTTTAGGTGGCGAAACTTTGTTGTACACTGGTCTCTTGTGTCGGAGCATATTGCCCTGCTTATGATTTTTCTAGCGCTTTGGACCTTGGCCTTGGCATTGTTGCCACAGTATGCTGCACCTGAAACGGTGATAATGCGCATTATACTACTTTTCGTTGGTGCTCAAATATCTGGCATATTAGTTACCTTTATACATTTGCCAGACATGCTGGGTATGCTTTTGTTCGGTGTCCTTTACACCAATGTTGGCTTGGCCAATTTCGAAGGCTATGAGCGCTTTGAACTATTTTTAAGGTAAGTGTGTAGAAACCTAGCTAAATGCTATCACTAATTAGTTGAGTTTGCAGAGAACTGGCATTGACTAATATCATGCTCCTAGCTGGTCTCGGACTCGATGGCAGTGCATTTAGGCGGTTATGGCTTATGATACTCCGGCTGACACTCGTGCCGACAATAGTGGAGGTTGCCGTTATAGCTGTGCTGGCATATTTTACATTGTCCATGCCCTGGATGTGGGGGATAGCTCTGGGGTAAGTACTTAAGAGGTATATTGGTTGAAAAATGTATAACATGATTGTATTCTAGCCTGGTCATCACAGCAGTCTCACCCAATGTTGTCGTCACAGTCATGCTCAAGTTAAAGGAGGATCGCCTGGGTCTGAACAGTGGCATACACACCCTAATATACGCTATGACCACGTGCAATGACGTCGTTGCTATTTTCATGTTTGGCGTTGTAATCAGCATTATATTCTCCACAAGTACGTGCCACGCAAAAACCAAATCTCTGCTGCTCTGATGCAAAAGAGAATAAACATGCTTGCATACTTTCAGGCTCACTGACACAAAAAGTATTGCAAGGACCCATTGGTATTGGTATTGGACTTGTTTTCGGCTATCTTTACGGCATGATGCTTCACTATTTGCCGTCGCGGAATGCGGTAAGCCATGGGTGGAATTCAGCACTGTTTCTGACAGCAGTACAAAGCAGTTATAATATACTTTCACTGCATCGCGCTGCACTAAAAAAGTACATTCAGTGAACACTTACTACACTCAATCAGCGCATTTAATGGTACAAAACGCGCGACACCGCAATGTTATTGGGTGGCGTAAGGCTTCGAAAGCTATCATACATACCACAATCCTTTCTTGCGAATTGTAGTGTGATATATATATATATATATATATATATATATATAGGATGGTATAGATATGCAACACTTATGTATGTTATATACGTATATCAGAATATGTGTCGTTGTGTGTGTTTGTGCCTGGGCGAATTTTGCATAAAAACACGCTTACATCCAAGGCAACGATGTCGACGATGCCACTGGAGCTGGAGACATTTGCGACGACAGTAACTGCCAGCGTCCATGGAACTTATGGCAGCTGTGATGCAGGCAGTTGCGATGCAAGCAGCGTGCGGCAACAGAGCTTCGTTGCAGCCACAAAACTCATTGCCGCAACTTACACCGCTAATGGCGCGCATAATCAAACGCCATGGGTGGCACTGAATGCCTTTGAACTCGGAAATACACACGCCCTCACACATGTACATAAACATGGATCTTCACACATGTGCATATACATGGACCCCTCATAACTTTTGTTTTTTTCTTATAACCACTACGCGAAACTGCCGTTTGTACAAAAATGTCATGCTGTGTTCCTTTTAAGACGCACCACTTGCATCCATGCATATATTCGCAACTATCACTATTTATTGTTAGTGTGTATGTGGGTTACTGTTGCTGCCATCAAGTCCTGGTATTTTTTTTCTTATTATGTTCCCTAACTTGTTAGAGTGTATTAGTTTTTTGCCCGTCTTGCTGACCGCCCGTCCCTCTGTATGATCGACGTCGAGACTTCAATCTTGGAATGTACGCCAAGAGCAAAATATACACAATTTTTTTTTAATTTACTTAGAAAAAGGCTTTTAAATTCAGATTTCACTGTGTGTTGTATGTAGGATACAAATACATTGATAAAATTTAAAGTGCTTGGTCTGCGTTTTCCGAAATTTCTTGAATTTAATATAGTACTTAGTTGTTAATTAACTTCACTTATGTTGGCACACGTCACCTATGATATAGAACTCAGTTGCTAGCTAAAACCCGGTTGTGTAAAGGCATACAGTACATATTAGGTTTATTTAAACACCCATACCCAACTTATTGTTTTGTAGTACCCAGAAGATGTTAAAGAACTTTCTTTTAGCAAGGGCGCATCCGCAAGAGCTGATGTCTGCTTGTGTATGAATGAGCGGGGCTAGACCACACTTGCTTATTATTGAAATTATTTTCTTATTTTCTTTTTTATCCATTATTTCCAGGTCTATGCAAATGGACTGCGCTTTGCTTTGACAATCTTGGGTGGCTCAATAGCTGTGATGGGCAGCCGAATTATCGGCTATACTTCGGCCGGTGCCTTAGGTTGTGTAATGTTGGCCTTTATAGCAGGCATTGGTTGGAAAAGGGAGGAGCACAAACTGACCCCACATCAAATGCAAGCACATCAAATAGTAAGTACCCAGCTCGTCAGCGTTGCCTTTTATAGACTATTTAGTGTATAAACATAAGTATCGTGAAGATTAACTGAATAATAAATGATTATCTAGCAAAATATATTATTTTTGCCTTTGGTTTAGAACTAAATATTGCCACTAGGCGAAATTTATTAAAATGTATAAAAATATTTATAGCACGTTTGTAATTTATATTTATTAATTATTCTAATAAACGAAATTTTTGATTAAGGCAAGTGTTCCTAAGCGTCTGGATCTACTGTGGAAATTTCTAAAGCCCGTCTCTTTTGCACTAATTGGCAAGGAAATCAATTTTGCCGTGCTTGAAGGTCGCGTAATTGGCTATGGAGCGCTGCTGGTGCTGCTTGGAAGTTTGGTAATTAAAATAACCGGCAATGCCGCTGTAATTGTTCCTTTTTGGTTTGCATACCATTAGTTTGTGTATGAAAACATTTTGTTGGCTTGCCCGCCTCTGCGGCTTTCGGACTGAAGGTTATGCACTCAATTTATTGAACAATAAATAAAATAGAATACAAAAAAATACCTAAAATTTTAAATTAAAATAATGGCTGCAAAGCAACGCAAACTGTTAGGAATTTAAAAATCATGACTGCTTTCTCTCTTGCTCTCGTTTCAGCTCCGATTAGCTTTTGCATATTTATCTACATATGGCGGAAATCTGTCGAGAAAGGAGCGTGCTTACATTACAATTTCCGGTTTTCCCAAAGCAACCGTCCAAGTAAGTTTACCGTTTCAACTGCTATGACGACGCTGCGGCTGCTGTACTGCTTTACTAGGTATAATGACAATGAGAAAGTGCAACTTTTTATTTTAGCTCGGCATGGTCACTGGACATTGGCCATACTGATTTTGGCATGCCATTATTTGGGCTGTGTTGTTTTTCTCAAAAGCTAAAGCTATGCTTTGTGTTTGCATGATCATATTGTTGTGGTTGAATCCGTTGTTGTCTGCAGTTGCAGTGCAAGAGGACATTTTGTTCGCATTGCGAGCGCAAACGTATGCAAGAGTGTGCGCCTTGGGGCGTACGCGTTTATGTTGCGCCCCCTTTTGTGGTTAGCCAGAATGAAAATGTTACATTTGCTTAGCTAGCGACCTCCTGTTTGCGGCTTTAACATGCTTCTCGTTGCGACGCAGTACTTCTCGAGGGATGACCGTAAATTTCTGCTTCTTAAATAATGTTTAATATGCAGTCTGCATTTCGCTGGTTGTGTAATTCGTCATGTCCACCTGTTTGTACATTTATTAAAATTTTATTCATTTGCGTATACACTCGCTATTGTAGCAGGCATACAGATGGGACAGCATAAGCAGCCTTCATAAAATTGTAAGGATCTACTATAACTGAAAATGTTATCTCTTCACAGGCTGCCTTGGGTCCGGTTGCTTTAGATTTGGCTCGCTCAGCCAAAGTCGCAAGTGATTTAACATTGGCCAACAACGTGCTCATAATTTCGGTTCTGGCTATTATTTTCACAGCACCGTTGGGTGCTATTTTGATGCTTCGTCTTGCTCCGCTCTGGCTTAAACATGGAGATCCTGAGGACATAGCTGAAACGCCTGTAACACCCGGTTCATCGGAACCAGGCCCACTGACCAATGTGGGTGAACTTAATTCAGCGAACGGTCAACAAAATATAAAGTAGAGTAGCGAGAGCGCCGATAATTTATCAAGTGAGATACCAATGAGTAAAATCGCTACCTTTCTGTAGTTGTTTATCTTTTGTAGTTAAACATAACCATTAGTTATTAATACTAACATATTGCCAAGAGCGTAAGGTGAGGGGTAGACTTAGTAAGTTGAAAAGTTTTTAGAGATCCCAACCAAAATGTGTTTTGTATTGTACTTACTTTTCTTATTTTTGTACTTATTTTCTTTTGTAAAACAAAAACTATTTAAATAGAAATCAATATATAAATATTATCAATTTTGGTATTTTTTTAATTTACAGCTTGACCATTCGTGGAAATAATTGACCTAGGTGAGTTTTTAACATCATTCGTACTAAACTTAAATGTGAGATAGCATTTTGTTGTACAAATTTCTCAGTTACTCAGAAGTTTGCCTAGTTTGAACTTTTGCATAAATTATCAAGGCTTAGCGGTAATCCTAAAAGACTTAAAGCCCTCCTAGAATACGGCATTGACAAAAAATTACCAAGAGTTTGCAATCGGCAAGTCATTTTATTGTTTTTACTGAAATGCTAATTATGACGAGATTTGTGTTAATCTCCTCTCCGACCTGGATTTTGGTAATTGGGCTCTCAATTAATTTGAGGGGATTTGCATCCTTTGCTGTGTCAACAAATTTTTATTATGTATGTATATTCTGTGTATTGTGTCTGAACATTAATAATCTAAAAGTGCGTTTCGGGAAAATTAATTGAAGTAATTTCATCATCTAAAAATGTGAAGGGAAATCTTCTAAAGTCCACACAACATGCTTAAAAGGGCGTGCCATTTGAAATTTAATTTAATTTACAATCCGACCATTTGCAATTTTTTTATTTTTGTACATATAAAATAAGAAAGTGATAAGAACTATTTATAAAGGGGACTTTGTTAACATCGTACCGAAAGCGAATACTATACGTGCAATGCCAAGGACTTAACAAGAGTGCAAATTTCTTGCTGGTTTTGCTGCTATTGTTAATGTCGCTTTTAAGATGACAGACTTTGCAAATTGACTGAGCTGCGGCTAGTTAAAATAAAAGAACACATTTGTATTTCCACGTCTATAAACCAGGGAATAAGTGAAAAGGAGTAAGAATTCATCAGTGCATGATATTTTTTTGATTCAGTTTTATTCTTTCAGCTTCGCAGGTTTTGCCTCAGTTCCGTTTTTTTTCGCATTATAGGAAGAGCGAGTTGAAAACTGAAGGTAAATTAGTGTTATTAAAATTGCTGCACTGAAATAATTGCGCAGCTAAATGAGAATTTTAATGAAAATTCTTTGGTTTTGTTCAGTTGTCGTTGCTTTCTGTGTTGTATTAATAGTTGTTTTTATTTACGTTATTTTCCTGCGCTGGCCTTTGACTACAAGCTGTGCTGAGTATTTTTCAGTTCATGGGGTACTTGTGAATGGTATTTAAAATGCACAGAATCTCATTATTTTTGATGTAAGCTTAAATAGTTTTATGAATGTTTTGTTTTTGGTTTGTTTTTTTAGCGAAGGAAACCAAATAAAACGAAGCTGCGCATGTAAAGAGCATTTGAACACTCGAATCTTGTAAAGTGTACAATTAAACCCAAGCGATTGAGTTATGTTGCCTTTCAATCACTTTCAAATGAGTGCTTGGCACGCCCGTAGGCTTAATCCTTAAAAAATCATTACCCTTATCGCAGTCCATTTGAATTCCTGTAGCTATAGATCAAGCTTATCAGCGCAAAATATTTTCCTGTATAAAATAAATGCCAGCAGTTTATTATTGTAATTCGCATGCCAAATTTCTATAGAATAGAGGAGCGAGCTGAAACCAGGCCACAGTATTCGACCATTGTTGAAAAGACAGCACGCATAACACAAATACCACACAGCGAACAACAAGAAGGAAATCAGCGGAGCGGTAGAAAACAAAATCAAATCAAAAAGTTCACAAATATGCCAAAAGCAGCAACAAGAAAAAATATAACTGTGCAACACAACACAAAAATTAAGTTATAAAATTTTAAGGGCTAAGTGCGGTTTAATTTCCAAATGCCACGCCAGACCCAGACACAGGTGGGCTAGGCTGGGTTAGGGGTGTGGCAGCGTATGGATGGTTGGAATTTTGGTTTGGGCTGATTACCATAAGCCCAAGCTAAAGTAAACTGCTAGGGTTCAGGTTCGTTGTCGTTCTCTTCGTTGCCGGCGTCGGAAGCGGAAATCAAGAAAACAAAAAGAATGAGCTTAAATTGAGTCAAACTTGGTGGCGGCCGCACAGTTAATTAATAAATTTAGTTTCGTTTGACTTGACTGTTAAAATTGTGAGTTACAAGCGCACAAATTATGGCTTACAACAATGTCCCAACAGCCAACTAATAATAACAAGAACGAGAATAAACCGCGTCAAAGCTAAACAGTTAACATGACGGAGTCATAAAATTCCACTTTGCCAGTCGCCTGCCCTTTTTTAGCTGGGTGCGCGTCATATTAACATTTGAATTTCTCTGTGAAAACATGCGTCAATCACGTGATAAGCCGCAGTATTCGTCTTGTTTTTGTCTACGCCTTGTCATTTGCTAATTTTAATACTTGTCTCTATATTGTCCACTCATGGGCCTGGCCAAAGCATAGTAATTTTATCGTAAAGTTTACACGATTAACAGATTACAGAACATCACAATTATGTTTGTTAAAATTTCTTAGTTCTATGACTTGTTGCTACTGTTGTTTTTGTGTAAAAAGAAGACAAAATACCTGGGATCACGGCACTCCACCCTTAGATTGAAATTTTTTAATTGGTATTTCGTTTTACTTTTATTATAAACTCATTACTCTATTATTTATGTAATCGAGAAGGAAGTTTTTAAACAATTTCAAAGTTCTAGGTTAAAATGTCGCGAACGGTACAAACTTGATTTCCTCTTGTGTTTTACTGATCAAATCACCATATCTCACGGCAGCGCCCACGGCTGTCGGGCAGGTAGCCTGGCTGACAGGGAAAATCAATCATAGCAACCTCCATTATTTTTTCGGTTGTTGCTCCACCATATGACGATGGTTTCGTAGTTGTTGCTTCGTAGTCGGCCAACACTTGAGTCTCGTCTAGCTCCACGCATTGATTAGGCTTGCCGCGAATCACCTGGTTGTTGGGGCACTCTATGCGTTTCAGGCAGTACTTAACGCATGGACGTGGTGCTGCCACATTTGTAAGCTTCTTACTACATGCATAATGTGCAATGCATTGCGACTCCACGATTGGTAAGTTGTTGTTTATATAGAGCTGATTGCCTGTTTTCTCTGTAGTCGCCGTCGTCGTCGATGATTTCGTATCCCGGTGTAGTAGGCGTGTTAGCAAGTTCCCCTCTGCGGCGCTAAGCAGAACGCCAGTACAGAGCGCCAATACAAATAGCAAAAGTTTCATTTTCAAAATGTTTACGCTTGCAGCCGTCGACTGAGAAATGCGCCCGCTGGTTTCAGCTATATTCAAATAAATTGTAATCACCGAGCTAAGTCGCAATGATAACATGATAACCTTTAACCGCGCGTCAGACAGACCCAATAAAAGCAAACAAATATTCGCTCAGCATTTGGTTATTGACTTGACTATCAACAATACCCTGTGCTCATTATATTGGAAAATTATCCTATTGGGCTTAGGAGATAATGCCGAACCTTATATATAAATATTGCTAATCAAATAAGGCAAGGATTATTCAGTTAGAAACGTTAATCAGATGGTCTGCTGTAATTATGGCTACCGGTAGCGCTTAAACTGTTTAAGCAAAACTTTATACCAGAGGGCAGGGTATTTTCAAATCGACAATGTCCAATAAAAGAGTCCAATTCAATACTCTTACAGAGAATAATAATGTTGTCACAAAATATATGAAGCATTGAAGGAGGAGTATATAAATACTTCATCTGAACAACGACATAAATCATTACACATGTACAGGAGTATTTTAAATGCGGTTTTAAAAAAAATATTTTTCTGTTTGTTTTGTCTAAGAGTTTTTAATTTGTGCCTCTTGATGGCATCGCTAATTCAGTTCGACAGAGTCTCAAATACACTCACTATGCATTGATTTCACATCGAATACGTCTGGCAATGCAAACTCCGCAAGACAACTTTCCAGACATCTTGTTTATGACGTTATTAATGAATCATAATAAATGTGCATTAAGATTGGTGTTTCTGTTAAGGATGCACAGATTTTGGTTGCAGCGAAACTATTTGAATAATTGATATAAATTATATGCGAATGCTGTCAAAATGCATTTTATGTACAAGATTGATGATGATTATAAGAACCAATGAAAACCATTCTTTAAAGAAGTTCGAGCAGATGAAAACTAAGGCATTCGTTTTACTTTATAGCGAGTTATTGATGACAAGAGCTTGTTTATTTTTATGGGCCCTCGGTAGAAGTTTGCTGACCGTTATTCCCGGAGGCATGTACCTAATAAGTATTAACATTTATTGCCTTGGTGGGATGTCGTGCATAGACAAATGGATGCTTAGCCAGTAGCATACCGGAAATTGCCAAACACTGATACTTCCGCCGGAAATAAGCTCAATTGTTGTTGCTTCTCTTGGTGTGAGAATTTCAACGGAAGCATAGAAGCCAGAACTATGCGAAAAAAGCCCCTTAAGAAATTTTACTTTAAGTATAGTAAAGAGAAAACGCTTCACTGTTATATAACAGTGAATATATAGTTAATATAATATTAAGACAGTGGGAGCTGGGCATAGAATTTTCGCAGCAGAGACTAATATTACATTCCCCATAAAATACATGAGAAATGGAAAAAACTGTTGACGCAGGAACTCATTGAAAGCAAAAAAGATTAAAGTTAAAGTATATATATCAAGTATAAATTATAATAATAATTAAAGCCATGGAACGTATGAAAAACCATCCCGACAAATAAATACATTTTGTGACAACATTAAATAGTTTTCTCAGGCATATCGTTAATGCTCTATTTTTGGTAGAGGTCGACTTGAGCTGTGTTAGCTCCTGAATTTGGCTAAAAGTGACAAGCACTTACTTGCCAAAAGTTTAAGACCTCTCTCTTAGCACAGATATCATCTTTGCTTTATGCACATTTATTTAAAAGTGTAATGCTAATTTAGTTTTCATAGGCGCAAGTCATAATGAATCTATAACTATATTGTTTATTATGGACCCTATCGCTATTGCATTAATACTGAATGGATAAATCCAATTTAGGCAAGCAGAAGGAACTAATGAAAACTTACGTTTATTAGTTTGCTTTACAAAATAATTAATAACTAAGCTATTTAATAACTTACTCACTTTTCAAAACATTTTACTAGGTTTATTTGAGGCTATTATGTTTATTTAAATTTAAAAATGATGTCTAGGCACATGAATATAATATGCAATCCATCGGGCACTAAATTGCATAAGTACATACGCACGCAAAATTGCTGAAATGCTCTACATAATTGACCCGATAGCATTGAATTAGCGATAAAAACATAAATAATTTGCAGGTCGTGTTTAACCACAAAGGCAGCGGTAGCGGTTCCGCTTGAAATCGATTTTAGATTGGCAAATTGCTTTGTGGGCATCTTAACG
This sequence comes from Drosophila montana, assembly GCF_035044405.1. Taxonomy (NCBI): domain Eukaryota; kingdom Metazoa; phylum Arthropoda; class Insecta; order Diptera; family Drosophilidae; genus Drosophila; species Drosophila montana. Next base: position 155,409 of record NW_026998706.1, on the reverse strand, counting down.
TGGGTGGTAGCATTAGCCCACGGGTTTAAATGTGTACACTGGATTATTGCAGCAAAGTGTGACGTGTTTGTAACAATTTTCATTTAAATTTTGACCGTGAACGTTTATATAACTTTAGTAACCAATGTAATTGCATACAATCAGGCGCATACATATTTCGGTAGCGCCCAATTAATTGTAGAGATATTTAATAACAAACATTAATGCAGATTTGTAGAGTCAATGCTGCCATAATACTAAATCCGGCAGTTTTGTGAAAGTGCCTGCATGTTGCGAAAATTGCAAAGTCGGGGTATATATAATAATAGAACTAGGTCGAAATTTTCTACCCCCACAACTCGGTCAAATCTCATCCGATTTTCACGCGAAGTTTGGCTCTTTGTTTAATTATTTTATGCGTACCACGGGCAAGGCCAGGATATACCCGCTAGTTATAGATATTTTTTAGTTTTAACGTAGTTTGGAAACATATTTGTAGAAAAATTTGTGCAGTAATCAATTGCGAGAATGCGGTCTGGAACTCCATGCCATGCCGAGAGCACGACCAACGCCACTTAAGTTCAATTAAAACCGCACTTTTATTTGTTTGTACAACAAACACACTTGACCAGCTGAGCGACCATCCAGAGGACACTAACTCTTTCCAAGACCTTTTGGGCCTCTACCTCTACCGGCTGCTTTCATAGCCTTTCAGCAATGTAGCTCTGTGGTAGCGAAGGAAGTGGGTGTTCAGAGCTTTCAATGCAAGCCATTGTTTAACAATTAACCGCAAATTGAATGCAATTAAATAAATAACGGTGTTGAACCCTTGCGTAAACGTTCGTAGGCGTCGTTGCAACTTTACCTTTGTTATGCCAATACCAATGTTAAAGTAAACATACGCACATGCTCTGCACATGAGCACCCAGCTGTGTTGTACAAATGAAATGAAATATTACGTATACGTCACATTGGTCCATTTGCCAGTTCACCCACACAAAAACAACAATGGCTGCCAGTTGAGCCGACTACTGGTCGAGTATTTGTTTAAGGTATTGTTGTAACTGTCGTTCGACTAGTGGCAAATGGCACTGGCTGTGAAAAAAACAATTTATTGAAGGCAGCAACGTGCCAATCATTAACAGCGAGCGTCGATTATTTGCGGGCGAATGAGGCCTGAAAAGCAGTAAGCCCGTATTCAACCCATTGTAATTTTTTTAGCGTTTGTGATTTTGATTGGATTGGGAAAAGATTTGCACACCTCTATATTGATTAATCACAATCTCTTTTGGCATTAAAGCGATGTGCAATTTATGCTCATTTAAAAGAGAAATTGCGTTCAAAATATTGTTGTGACCATTTTAATTTTTTTGCTATACTTGCTATTGCCCAAACATCCAACGATTCTATTTCCTTCATGAAGTTGAAGCTCTTATTTTTTGTTTTAACCATATTGTTTGAAAAAGACATATCAACTTATTGCTTGCGTTTAAGCTTAGTTTTTATTTTATAGACATGGATGCGCATACATTCCTTAAACAAATAGAAATATATCACAAAATGAATGAAGAGCCCAACTAGCTAGCACGAAACACGACACGCAAAAGTCAAATGTCAGTATGACATGCAAAGTTCTTGTCACACATTGCGCCTTGTCACACATTGAGCCTATGTTCTATTTGCAGTCCCAATTTGAAAGGCTGCCTTTTGATGATTGCTACATATTTGGCTCGTACATTGCCGGGCTTACATTGAAATCAGTTCAGTCAGATGAGGACACCTTATGTTTGCATGACAATTTATTAGTTGGTGTTTGATAAAATTGATTTGATCCGTGGCTGGAAAATTGCCTTACAAATGAAATGGCAATTGTATTTGTTGTGCGAATTCGAGTCGCAAATAATTAAGCACAAAAGATTCCATAAAAAACAAGGGGGTGGTATATATAGTATAAGGAGTAAATCTTTTTATTGTGCAAATACTTATTGTGCATAATAATATGTAAGATAATCAACCAAACTGAACTAAAACATAGGATATAGTGGCTGTAATGACTGTATTCATCTGTGGCTATCTCAGCAGTCAATTTTTATAAATGAGAGTATATTAAACGGTTTCCGGAAAAGTTCACTCCCGACTTATTGCCGAAACTGTTTTTTTTATTGAGACAATTGGCATGCCTTTTGATCCAACAGCAACAACAAAGATTCGGTTCGAGTCCGCTTTTCGTAATACTTATTGTTATAATATATATCCGCTGTAGTGGGTGAACGCAATGATGTTGGCCGTTTTTTTGGTTCGTCTCATGTTCAGCAATTGTAATTGAAGTTTGTAGTTAAAAAGTTTTTCGAACCGTGCAGTCGGTCATTAAAACAAAATGATTTCAACTTGGCTTTCGGGGCAATAACAGCATGAGAGGAACTCGAGAAGAGGGGGAAGTGTTGTTTTAATAGCCCCTTTATTTTATTCATCCACAATTAAGTTATTGGCGTTATTAATGTTTGTACTTAAAGACAAGAAATTAAATAGAGCTTGGCAAATGAAGCTATGCCTTGGGTTGACTAGGTAGGTACCCGGTACCCAGATCCGAGCAGCCGTTTTTATCCATTTTTATTGAAGACTAGAGGGCCCTTCTAATTGGCTTTGTCCGAGGCAAGTTTTGTTCTAAGATATTACATTTTCCTAGCTTCTGCCAATTGAAAATTTCATTCCTGCCCTTGAACGCCACTTCTATTTAAAAATATCTTTAAAGTACGTCGAATAAAGAACCGTAAGTTGGAATCAACGGTTTCCGCCCATGTTAGACAGCAGTGGATATCGCGTAAAGCGTATCAAAAATGAGCTTGAGGCCAACAACGCTTTCTGGCAATTCACTACAGTAAAAATATCTTGAAAAATCCATTTCTCCTGTGTCCTATTGGAGGATAAAAATTTTTTATTACTGCTTAAGAAAACGAGTTGGTAGAAAATTATATTATGCGTACCACTTGTTTATTTCACTGAAATTGTAGATATGTAGGGGTGGGTCGGAGGAACTCGAGATTGCGTAGTGAAAATTGTGTAGGCCTAGCCAAAATAAAGTAAAAACTTTTTGCGGAATTCCTTAAAGTACAAAACAATAGATGACTATTCTGAACAAATTCTTGTTTAATATTGAGCTATTTCGAAATTATGAAAAAGGAACAGATCTTTGTACTTTACTTATTGGTGTAAGGTATTACGAGGTAGCTATTTTTCTTTGGGTGTCTGTGGGCCAATGCCAGGGCATTAATACTTGTGCAGTCTTTGAAATTGTTTAATGGTTATGTGTGCAAATACACAGACATAGGTGGAATATGCTGTGGTACTAAGTATTTGAAGGCATCCATTCAATTGCATTGCATGTTGTTTTAGTAAGACGACTGTTAAACGTCCTCGCTTAAGTACTTGTATAATTCTAGCGTTTTAGGCCTTAAGTAACCTTCGCTAAACAAATTATAGCTATAATGCAGGTAATATATTATTTTTGTATAATATGGTAATTTGATTAATCTGGGAACTAAATTAATTTTCCAGATATTCGCGTGTGCCCTTAAAAATGCTAACTACACGAATATGTTTTAACAAATGAGAGGCACCTAATTCAAATTTCCTAGCAATTTTAGTAACCAAGACATGTAAATGAGGTGACTATACTCAGCTAGGCTTGTGCTCAATTAGGATAAACGTCGCCGGGAAATGTTGATTTAAATGTGAATGATGGTTTTCATAGCCTCTAGAGCAGGTTATAGCTGAGTAGCCTTTCGTGGCTTGACAGTTGCGTGCGTTGCTTACGACAGACTTGCACGTGCTTGGGGCTGGGATAACGCCAAACAGTCTATAGACTTTCATACCAGTATATAGTCGTTTGGTTGAGCTTTAATGTCAATTAGATTCTCTCGTGCCAAGCGGGCATGATTGCGGAATATGTATGTATATGTGGATGAACCACTTGTAAGTGGAATCATATTCCGCTTGATCCTTACAGTTTCTGAGATGTGTACGACCCGACCAAATATGGCAAATATCGAAATCTTATCGCACGACTAACGAAGTAACGCCATTAGGTGGCATGACCTTTACGACAAATAACGGCATAATAAACAAGTAATATTGCTAGTCTGGGGTGCCCGACTGGGGGATACCCTGAACCTGATACTACCACCGCTTCATATTCCACAGCTATACCAGGAATTGAGTTTCATCAAAGACAAACTGAATAAGAACGGCAGCACGGTCCTACATAATACAAAACAATCGCAATTGCAATTCTGTTTATAGAATATCAATATGACGCGAATGTTTGTAATGTATATGATGATGCTGATGAAATTTCGATAGGGATTTTTATCGATTGCTGGATACGGGACAAGTTTTTGATTATCGGTTAATTCTGTTTTTGTTAAGCTATCTTGATAAAATTTTCTGCAGTAAGTCTAATTGTGCTATAGAACTTTAAATTATTCTCAAAAATAGCATTAAAAGTTATCAAATAAATTTTTAGCAGGGTGTAGGCGATACTTAATCTGTATGTACTCTTCTAGAATCTCTTATTTGGTGATTCTAGTTCTTAAAACCTAAAAGATTTGCTTTAAAACCGGAGGTCGATATTAATGGAAACGGATGAAGCTATCGGCTTTCGGAAACAAACTCGTACTGTTCGGGTACTAGTAGGACCTACGTTCAAAATTTATTTTGAAATCGACGCGATCATACATGCGGACAGACGGACAGATCGACCAAGAAAATATATACTTTTTGGGGTCGGCGAATGCTTTCTTTGGCCTGTTACATACATTTGCACAAAACCATTATATCCTTCCTACCTATTTTCAGTAGGTTCGGGGTATAAAAAGGCAACAACCGGTCATTAAGCAATAACAGTGGTGATGAGGGCGGGGTGAAGTCTAATGAAATTCCGGAGAAACATGTTCTCGCCTGATAAGCTACCATTGGTCAGCTGGCTGCAATGTAAAGCGGATGGCATGCAATGTTGTCCCAAATGTGCACCACACAGGCAAAGGTGCGGAAGCGAGCGTGACGTTATTGAGCGAGAATGTTGGGTTTAACCAAATAAAATATGAGAACCACAAAGGCGCATGGTTCAAGTCATTTTACTATAGGACATAAAGCTCAAGAGCTTGAAGGATTAGCCATTTTCTCTGTGAGGATCTTGGAGAGAATTAAAGGTTGCCGTCTTAGTTCTACCCCTCCCTCGTAGTGCCTTGAACAATTGGGCAGTTGCTTGGCCAACTTTCAAGCATTTATGTTAATGAAAAGAAAACGCCTTACGCGCAAGGTTTAACATTCAACGCTCACCACCTGGCGTTCAACATAAGCGTCATTGTTTTATTCTTAACGGGCACACCCCGAAACGTTTCCGTCGCATGATCCTGCGCTGAATTTTATGCAACGATTGTCAGTACGGGCAATCCCACCCAATCCCGGCCCTTGCTCGGTTCCTTTGTGTGGGCAAACAAAGTACGAGATAAACTTTTGTTCTGCATGAACTTTTCCGTCGCTGCTGTTGCTGTGCCATTATATTTTTTACTTACTTACAGACAGTTCCTGTTTTTTCGTCCACATCTTATCAAAATTAGTTAGGCATAATTCAAACCGGACTAGAATTATTTAAATGTTTTCATCTTTCTCGGAAGGTTGCGTTGTCGACGCAATGGCAAATTGTCTATTGTCATATTTGGCTATTAAATGAATGATCACACAGAGGCTTGCTTCTGAATATTATTTCTTATTATTTTTCCATTTAATTATCTGCTTAGTTCTTGTTGCTCTAATCTGGAATCGATACATGCATGGGTATAAGGTTTTAACATGCAGAGTACTTGGCTCTGAGTTTAAATTGTATGCTATTCAATTTACTAGCCTCTGCTCCAATGGATGTGCAGAATGTGTTACTGTGAGCAATCAGACAAAAAGCGCACCAACACTTACCCTGCCCAACCGCTCAATCTAACTTCGCAACCACCAATGCTATGAATTATGTAAATCTCAAGCGGCTAACGTTACAGACACGACCTGAAAGCCTGTCGAGAAAAAATCAAACAAAATCGATTGATGTACAAATTTTTTTAACATCCGCAAACAATTTGCTCCTGCCTGGAGGAGGCAGCCTTTTGATTTGTGCTCCAGTGTCAGGCGGACTAGGAGCTAGAAGTGTTGTTGCTTGAATACTTCATTGCCAGCCTGCTTCTAAATTATGTAGATTTGTTTCAGCATAACGCTTGCGTAAGGGGGTTTGTGTGTGTGTGTGTTTTTTTTTTCTGAACACAGAGGATCTTTGCTTTGCTCCGACGTACAACATTTTAAACCGTCATTAAGCTGCGCCCATAAATATCAGGGCGCCTTCTCTTCTACGGCTTTCGCTTTTGACTGTAAAATTATGTAAATTTATTGGGCAATAGCATTGCCCTTTTGCTGTTTCTTTAGTTTGGCCTTGTTTTCGCCACTGAGTAGATGCTTGTAAATTGTACCGAATTATTGCCAGGCGGACACCAGCAGATAGTTAGTTTGTTGTTGCTGTTCTGTGTCATGTGTTTAATGCGTAGGGTATTCTTTATTCGATATTAAGGATATTTTACTTTAAATTTTAGTTAACGCCTTTTTGTATTTTGCTTATGAAACTTGTCCTTCTCGCCAAGCCATTATCGCACTACATTTGAGAGCGAAAACTTTTTGCAGTTTGAAAAAATCAAATCAGTTGAAAATTAATTTAATTCGCACTTGGCTTCAAAAGTTCTCCTTTCGTGTAGCTTTATGATTTTCCTGCATCTATTTCTTATTTGCTAGACGAAAAAAAACGGGATGCAAATTTTTAATTATAAAAGTTTGAATCGCACTTGTCGCCCCGCTGCTAGTCCATCTGTTCGTCACTGAGCACACTGAAAAGCAGAAAGCAATGCTAACCATCTGAAATTGTTGCTAGCTCACGCAGTGAGTGCTGACGGCGCCCTTGCCAATTTTACCAATACTAATTATGATTTTATTTTCAGCCGATTCCTTACAGTTGAAAGTGCAGCTTTCTGTTTCGTTCCTTTTTTTTGTGCCATTCCCGAGTTGCTCTGTGGAAAGTTTGCTTCTTGGAGCTCTGAATTCCAAGTGTAGTTTATGTGAATGTCCTGAGAGTTTGCTCGTGGCGCAACTTAATTAATTTTACATTGCTTTGAGTTTTCCGCGATAGCTGTCAGAAAAGTGTTCAAATGATAAACGAGCTAATTAATATGCGCTCAAAGTTTACACTCTACCCATGCTAGCAACATAAATGGCAGCAATTGTCGCTTGTGGCTGTGCAATTATCCATTATGCGTTTTGCAAAAATTTGTTGAACTGCAATTGCACAGTCCAACCAAAAATGATTTCTGCAGCTATGCCAGTTTTTGAGCCAGTTGCTGGGTCGGTCAACGACATTGTTGGAGGCACTGCAGCAGCTGGATACGTAAATTTCATTAAAATTCATGTGAAATATATTGAGACTTGCATGCATAATGGTCACTAAGTTTGAAATGTGCAGAAACTTGTGTCAAGTGTGCCTCTACATACCGGTGCAGGCCTTGCTCAAATATGCAAATGCCACCATAGAAAGGGGGACGTTGCTGAGTTGCAACTTTAAATAACAGAATTTTCCGGGAATGGTAGCTCACCTCGGCGTCCTTGCTTTCCTTTGCGTTTTTCTAAAAATGGAGCTCAAGTAGTTTTTCGCTCTATAAAATTTCATGCATAAACTTTAGAAAGTGCTTAAGTTTTTATAATTTAAGCCTAGCACGTATGCGGTGTCCACTGCCGTACAAAGGAGCTAAGAACTTTTCGAGTTAGTTTGTTACTGCTGGAATATGTATGTATGTTGTTGAACAAAAATGTTATTAATCCCTGAAACCGCTGAGTGGTTTTAATTTAAACGCAATTGATAACATTTCAAACTCTTTCTAAATTATATGGGGAGTCTTCTCTGAACTAAAGTTCGAGATCAGACCGGTTCAACTTGTTATGGTTGTTATGTAGAATATAAATGAGTTCGAGTTCAATTTTGTAGATACTTGGCAAACACATAATAAATATGCATTTGAAATCCGCAACATAAATTAAAAGAAGTTTTCATTTTTATTTTACATCTAATGCTTTATTTGTATTTGATTAATTTAGATATTTTTATCGGTAATGTTTCTTATGCACAATAATCATATAAGTACCACCATAATTAGCATATGACTAGTTAGAATTTAGTGAATTTTATAAATATACTTTGGTTGCTTGCGTAGCGACCCAGCAATGATCTTCTATGAGAAACTTGGTTTGATGAACTTTTGCGTTTGCTTTTTAGTTAATATATATGCAGAAAATACATACTATTGTTATTTTTTTTACTTGTCTGATTAACTTGATGCTACTGTAAATTGTCGACTTGTTAATTCTTCAATTACAGTAATTATATCATTACCAATGCTTACGAGTTCGCTTCTTAGTGGCAATGTATTATACACACATAATTATTTAATCTCTTATTCGACAATTTATTTCAAGTGCAACTACACAAAAGTCGTATCTGTATGGGTTCATATTGCATGCTTAAAATTAGCTTGGCCGTATTTTGTGGCTTTATGAAAATGAAAAATATACAAGTACGATCGTACAACTGCTAGGTGCAAAAGCTGATCAAATACAGCGCTCAATGTCCTTGTATTTACAAGTACTTTAATTAGCTGATCTTCATGGCTTATTTATAATCTGTATTTTAGTTTGTTAAAATGCGTGTTTTTGAATTTTATATTAGGGTTTATTTTAGTTTCCTTGGTATTGGTGGTACAACATGTCTTCTTAAATGCTAATTTTCATTCGAAACGTTACTCTAAATTAATGTGGTTGGTGCACTTACAACTAAGTTGAGCGAAATAAATTAAAACACAAACAAAAACAGGAATATTAAAAATACCTTACAGCTAACATTTTACAGTGGTGTTTCGTTTGCTATTCATAGGTATTTATGATTTCATTTTAAACTAAATAATATCACTATATAATGCTGGCTTAATTTACATATTTTATTTACGCATTGGAGTTTTTATGAAATACTTAAAATGTAATTCACATTCAAATATCTAATGCATATTTACATGACCTAGTTCGAGTGGATTATCCTACTATGGATTTGCTGCTTTCATATTCTCATATATTGCATTCGCATTTTGCCCTTTATAATACTTTTTTTTTCATTACTCGCATTTTTTTCTCTGCCCTCATGAAGTATCTAATTTAATCGCTGACAAAATGCTTGAAAAATTATTTACATTGGAGGTTGTTAAGTTTTTGCCTAATTTTTGTATATATTTTTTTATAAATCTAATCTGGGTGTCTCTTTGGTTTGTTTTCTGTAGTACCTGTACGAAATAATTGATTAAATTTAAAGGTGGTATTAAAAGCAAAATATACAATTTAAATAGGTTTAAGTAGTGAATGTGTTTTACAGATGCACATTTAAATAAATGAAATAATGTTGAAAGCTAATAGTAGCTTGTAAAGCGTGTAGTTTATAGATCTTCTTCATATTTTCCCTGGCTTTTTTGGCAAAGAATCAAGTTAAGAAAAATACAAATTTAACTTTATAAGTAATCAAGTTTCTCGGCGCTTCATTGCTTCATTGATGAATGTAGGGCTTACCCCAAGCCCAACCCAAGTCGGTCAAACTGGCTATTCCGTAAGCCAAAGGCAAGCAACAGTGCTCCACGTAGGAGCAAACAATGGGGTATAGCGTTTTGTAGGCTGCTGAGTGCGCCACTGTTGCTGCGCGACTTTGAACTGGCGACCACTTCGGCGTCCTCGGGCGCAATGTCCATGCTGTTGCTGGCAACGATAAATTGGAATATATCGCTGACCTGCAGGAATAGCAGCAAAAAAAAAATAGGTAATAATATATTTGCAGAAATAATGATTAACTTTTCGGCACTTTATAAAGTACTAAAGTATTTGAACCTAACCCTCGCTTGACTTACCTCATTCCAACCATATCGGTTTTTAGCTTGAACAATCGCTTCGTAATATGCACCTGGATGCAGATGCTTAATAGTGTAAGACATGATATGAGTAAGGGGCTCAGAGGCTGGACGATGTTCGGGAGTGAGAATAAAATCGTGCCATCTTCCTGGCTGCTGAAATGTGTCATTCATCTAAGACAAAAAATTGTATATAATGAAATTAGGGCGTTTATGGGAACATTTCTCAGTTCTACGTTTTGACAGCTTCTTTATATTATAAGAGTGATCTATCATGTACTTACCAGTACCCGCCGATAGAGCAGGCGCACCTCCTCTAGAGGAGGATAACTATCGATTTTCCATGTCAAATTGTAGCTATCAGAAGAACGTCCCCACTTTGGCGAGTAAAACTCAGCGGGGCCAGGCCGACCAGACAGTTCCATATACTTGCGGGAGCGTCCCAAAGAGTTATCAGCTACGCAACTGTATAAGTGCAAATAAAATCAAATTACTTCAGACTGTCTTACTCTAGGCAAATCTGCTACACATGCTGCTGATGTAATTTTTATAAAAAATTATTGCATAGGTATTATTGCTTTCAATAATTTAAATGATATTTGGTTTTACATTTAATTTTGTATAACCCAGTAACCTGTCTGTTACCAGAAGTTTTTGCATTGGCAAACAACTCTCAAAGGAGGTTGCGCGTCCGCATTTGGAAAATTGTGTCAACTTAACTAATCTAATCACGTCTATGTCAGAAGCCACTTGCAGCCAAAAGGTAAGTGGTAGTGGATGGGTTGTGGTTGTCCCACATAGTTGCCGGCAAAAACAAAAACTTTGTTTATGAAATATTGTGTCAACGTGGCGAAAGTTCCACTTCCTTAATATGTTTCAGACAGATTGACATTGACGTGGCACAACTTGTTTGCTTATGTAATGGTCAGGACACGGTCATGGGTACGCTAGAGAGTATTAATATATAACAAATAATGAAGAGACAATAACTTGTGTGTAAGCCCAGGCAACTGTCCATCAAGTTTTATGGAGAAGGTTATAGTAAAAGTTCTTGAGGTTTTTCTTTGTTGTCGTATAAGTTGTCTGTTTGTTCAGTACAATCAATGGCTTGAGCTGCTCAACTTACCTATAGTTGCCAAAGTCCTCCTGCTGGATGTGACGTATGGTAAGTGTGTGTCGATTGGCTCTTGTGTTCATAATTCGCCGATCGGTTGTTTGAATCGGAAATGAGTTTTGGTACCAGGACACCTGCAGTTTGAAAATGCCAAACAATATAAATTGTAGAAAAAGAAACCTTGAATCCTCTTTTAGTTTGTGTTAGTAGTAATAAAATAAAAAGAATACATATAATTTATGGTGTCGAAGATGTCGTTCTGCCTATTACATGCATTTTACACAAAACCATTTCAATGGTTTCTGGGTGTAAAGATATGTATCCAATTATAATATAACGTATCATTAAAAATCAAACCAACCGTTGCGACCGGATCAGCGTAAACAATGCAAACGAGTTTTGCCTCGAATCCTTCACCAGAGTGTATCCAGGATTTTTCCACTTGAATATCCGGTGGGTCTGCGCGCATTGACACACATACAAACAAAAAAACACGTGAAGATAATTGGTTGGATTTCCAATCATAAGACATCCGTCAAGCCGCATGTTTAATTTGGATAATTATGAATTATTTCAAGAGTGCTTTGCTTATTTCATAATGTTATCAATTAATGCGTATTACACTACTTACATAAAACATCCAGTCGCATATCCACCGTAACTGGGTCGCCGACGCCATTATCGGCGGTGCATTGATATACCCCCGCTTGTTGGCGCTCCAATTTGTCTAAAGTTAGTATAGGTCCATCACCAATTCTAGCCGGCGATTTTCCAGTGCCGCTCTATCAAAATACAATTTTAAATTACTTTCATTATTCTTTTGCTTGTAGGCAATAAGTGTAAAGTTCTCGAGGGCGAGTAAAAAATGTTAAAAGTCAACTGCAGTTGGCAACTGAAAGTAAAAAGAAATGAAAAAGAAAGATCTCTTGACTTCAAGTACGCTCTGCAGGAGTTAACCTGGTGTCCTTCTTTCGGTTACCTTACACAACTAGAGGTAAACACCAAAAGAAGAAGAAGAACGATAAGACACAAGGGGCTATGTGGGAGTCATGTCTAGTACTTGTATGTAGCCAGTCAGCTTTTGGTTGCGACCATTTTGTTTTTGGCCAAGTAACGCCAACGGGGAACACGTGTCGATGTCTGCTCTAAAGGCAAGCAGAACATCGAACTTGGTTAGAAGGGGTCGTGTTAAGGTTGCGGAAATGACAGTAGATTGAAGCGAAATTAAATGGCATACAACTTACGAGAAAGGTTTGAAAGTCAACGACTGCGTTTAAATATGGAGCGCAAACTATTTGCTGGAACATGAAGAAACCGAGTGATTGAGCTTCGCCCATGTCAAGAGCAAGGCATGCAAGCAAACAAATCGAACGGAAATGTCTTATGTGCCAAAGTGCAAAAAGGCAAACAAGAATGAGCAGGGCAGAAGGTAGACACACACATATTTTTTTGACTATATTAAGAAATTTGCCACTTGTTTTATTGAAAGCTTGCTAACTCTCTGTTAAATTTGTAGGTTGTAGGTTACTTCTGTTTGACATTTGCCAATGTATACTGTTTCATCAAAACGTTTGTGGTTTTATGCAACGCCTCACTTTCTATTCAACCTTAATTAAATCACACTTGGGTATGCGTGTGTACGTGGGCAAACGATTTCTAGTTTAATATTTGTAAATGTAGTGTTTATTTGTGTGTGACAGAGATATAGAATTCTTGGCCAGATTTTACACTGATAATAAAAGCATATTTCCATATGAGAGGTATTTTTTTTGAAGCTAGCCCTTTGTTATGTGTAATTTGTCGCAATATATTCCTTAACCCAACTTATTATTATATTGTAAAAATTACCTAGTGGCGTAACCTAAAGAAACTTCTGAGATCTATTGTTTGCTGCTTATCGAATATTTTAGTATTGACAACACCTATATTTTTTGGTCTGAAGAACAACACTTACCTTTTTGGTCCAGTAAATTGATGGTACCGGATTACCGGATCCCTTACATTCTAGCGTAATAGGTCCGCCCTTGCGTGCCTGCAGCTGTCCAGATGTGGGGATAGCGCGAACGCTTGGAGGCACTGTTTGTATGGAAAATAATAGTTTTGAAGATTTAAAAGGGTTTAATAAACTATTTGCTTACAATTTAGGTTTGATATGTTGTAAGTGTACATAAGTGTGCATAAGTGTACTCACCCAAAATTTCGACTGTGTGTACTTGATCACGATTTATTTTGTCACTGATTTGGCAAACGTAATCCCCTGCATCTTGCGGCTCCAAATCTGATATCTCTAAATTATAACCATCTATCAGTCTTACGCGCTCATCCCGTGTTACCATGATGTTGGAGGCGGTAAGCACATTTGTGCCACGGCGCCACAACAAGACGAAATTGCCTGCAACAAAAGCAAGCAGAGCGCAAATTCAGGAACAGACAAAATATTAAAGGCGCATACGAAAATATCTTCGCCTGTTGTCCTCCTTGTTAGCTGGAAAATTTATTGTGAATCGCCACAATACAAATATAAAGCAACTAAGATATACATATACTTTCAAGAAGCTAAATAGACGACATTAAAGCGGACAGCAGGTTCACATTGTAGTTGTCGTCTAGTCGCATAGACAAACACACACATTCATGCAGCCATATACAGATACAGACATCTATCTAAAATGCTATCCGCTTTGCCAGGCCCCAAGTCGCTTGGTCGGTTTGCTGAGCTGTGTACAGACTACAGATTCTCTCTTTTGCCTGACTATCCCATTGCTGGCGAGATTTCGAGTGTGTCCTAGTGCTTTCATCTATTTTTTAGTGTGTTTGTTCATATAAATGACATAATTTCGTAGATGTTGTTGGCAGATTTTTCTTCCATCTTTTTGCATATTTAATACAACTTACAGTTTTTATAGCCGTTACAAAATACAAATTTGTTATACGAGATTACAAGACACATTATTTATTTATTATCGCATAGGCTTAGGCTGGGAATGTGCATTCACGATAAATTTAAGAAAAGTTTAACACAATAATTTCGGGAGCTTTGTTATAACTATTTACTAAGTGAAATTTGAATTAAATGTTGCTGCGAGGACCTACTTTTTGTACACAGTCGTTTACAATTTGTTGGACTTTTTAATAAGGTAATCAGAACATACACACGCTCACCTAACCGTGCATGCGGTTGGTCTTTTGATTGTTTCCATTCTTTCCTTTAAAGGCTTAAAATATGAAATTGTGCTTACAGAGAAGAGTTAGATTTCGTTTACTTATTGGCAAATTGTTTCTGAGATCGCATTATTTACAAATATATAAAAACACTAATGAACCGAAAAAGCTCTGCTTCTGAATACACGACTGGGGGATAGCTTGTAGTAAAGGGAAACTATACCGTTAAGTGTATAAAGGGTTGTTATATGTTCACAACAATTTGAATTTGCCACAACATTTAGGTGGGGTACTTTAGCCGCAACGACATAACCCAGTTAAAAATAAGTATATGTTAGGGGACCACGTACATATTAACGTGGATACAAGGATAAACGTTGTCACATTGAATATTTCAGCAAAAAGAACTGTCTCTTATAACTTTTTATTTCTGCCCCTTTTTGGCCGTCTATAAAGTCGTCTTAAGCGAATACAATCATCTTTTTATTGCTTTGATTATTATTGAATCGGATTGAGTTTTCCCGTAAGTGTTGGCCATTTGTTCGAGGCCCAGTTGATGGTAAAAGGAGGGTTTTGTTCCTCTTCTTTTGTGAGTTGCGTCCGTTCGCTCTGGTCTCGAATTGTATGCGGATACATTGGCTTACCGTGCGAGGTTATTGATATTATTTAGCTGAGCAAAAATTGTATTCATTGGGTAATAAGAATTGAATTTTATAGTCTTTTTTTATAGACACGAATTTGTGCAGAATAAGAAAGGGTTGGCTAGCAAATTGGACTCATTTTTTAAACTTTTTTAAGAGACTTAAATAAGTTGTGCGTATGTATGTGAAAGGCGGAGAGAGGTATCTCCATAAATTATTTATATCGGCACAAACAGTCATCAGATATAGGTTTTTAAGAATTTCTCGCAAATTAGAAGAGCTAGATACACCAAGATAAGAGCTAACATACCATATCACAGCACGCTTTTGAAGACAATTTCAGAATTTTTTGATTTATACACATAGTTTAATGTCGTCTTTTAGCCCAAAAACTGTAGTATTATAAATGAATATTTCATAGTGTGAAATTGGGGAGTATTAATATTAATGTGATTTTTGGTATTTTGGGAATCGGCACAGGGTGTATCACTTTTTGGGAATCTGTTACTTGTATAACTTTATAATAATGTTGTGAAATATTGTGCTATTATGTTGTATATGCAAGTTGTTAGATTCCGAATCCCTTTAAATATATTACCCCTCCTTATATCCAGTAAAAGTTTTTTTTTGTTTGATTATAACGTTGATGATTTGCATGACGAAGGGCTTCATTGACAGTTTGATATTTGTTTTCTTAATTGGATTTAAACTATTTTGTCGTGGTCCCCTTTGTCTGTTTTTCAATTGTGCCAATTAACCATGCTTTCCGTTTACCTCACTTGGCTATTTTATTTGAAAAGAGTAATTTAATACTGCAATTAAACCTTCGCCGTCCCGCAATCATTAAAGACTAATACGGATTAAATGTAGCAAAGAAAAGATAGCAGTCACTGTAAAAACATTACACGTATGTACGAATGTATGTACATTGTCGAATGGCAACATTGATGTGTATACACAGTGATGTTTACTTTGCTATTAGTTAGGTTTTCCAAAGAGAACAATTTTATTTTATTATATATGCAACGACTAAAAAATTTTAAAAATCCCAAAGATTGTTTAACATCTCGTCATCGTTCAACTATTTTAACTAACTCAACCGAAGGCAATTAAAGCATTATCCTATAGTCTTAAGTATGACATATGGTTGCATTAATTGTTTTTACATTTACAATCATATGGCAGTTTTTTGAACGTGTATCCCGTTTATCTCCTGCTGCCGCCAATACGTACGTACAAATGATAACTGACAGCCTGAACAGATTTCGGTCGCATTGTCGTCGATGTCGTCAATGTTCAATTTATTTTCATTTTGCTGCGAACGGTTTATTGCATTTTATTTATTGGCTTGTCAACTGCAATTAAAACTCTTTACAAGTTTTCCTTTAAACTAGGTCATGTTAAAGTGTATTGGGCCCAACAATTAGTGTTCATTGAAAGTACAGTGATTTTACATTTTAAAGAAGTTTTGGACCTACATATATTTTATTTGTTTATAATTGTGATATAATTGTCAACAGCAATCTATTTTCTGCAAGCCTATGACATTTATTTATATTAAAGGCTATTTATTAACTCAGGAATTAAAATAGGCACTTAGTTGCTAATAGTAAACATTATTGTAATGCATTGAAAAATTCAACTACACATATACGATACAAAGTCTTGAATACACTAATACTAATTTCACCATATTGCGATTTTCAGTGCATGTCGTTAGAACTTTCAGTATTTATTATTGTTATACAGAACCAAGATGGAGGTTTTAATTATTTAATTTGATTTAATGCTAGTGTATGCCTATATGTGTGAACATAAATTTATAGATGTCATTTGATAAATATGTTGGTTAGTCGTGCCACGCGAGGCAACGCATGAAAGCATCGATTGGCAAGCTGCTGACAGCTGTTGGTTTTGCATTGTCGTGCTGGGGCTGCCATTGTTGTTAATGGTGTTTATAAAACTTATTTGGAGAGACATTTTGCCTAAACATATTTGCATATTATTTTGCATAATATGTATTAAATGACTATGCGGTTTTCGGAAATCAAAAAATTCTCGTGTGTTTTCAGGCTTAGTTTTGTGCTTTTCACATCAACAAATTTTAATGATGGATTATCAATTATGCGAAACTTATCCAAGCCGCGAAAATAAAGCTGCATTTTTAATTTTTTAACGGCGTACTCACCCAGATTCTCAACCTGACAGGGCAGGACAAGCGTGTCACCCACAACTGCCCGATAGGTGTGCCCACGGGAAAGGAAGCGCGGTTGCGCCGCAGTTAGCGAGGTGGAAGAGGCCGCAATTAGTTGCTGGGCATTGGTCAGTGATCGGGTATTGGTACCTGAAATTAAATAAAAATAAATACATAAGAATATAAAACGTGTATTCTTGTCAAATTTGGCTCGCAGTTTGGAGGCGAACATTGTTTCAAAATCGATTAGCTTTAACACTGCGCACATCACTGCCAGGATACGCTTAAATATTTGCAAAGACGGCTATTGTCTTATAATCCACGGTCCTCAACGGACCGGACCACAACTCTTCGGGAGTATGTGGACGCATCTGTTTTCCTTGGGGCGTCATTTGATTGGTGGAAAAATTGCGGAGAGAGCTTACCTAAAACCGGTTTCAACGACGTCTTAAGAAGATCTTACTTAGGAAAGCAGCAAGAAGCTATACGAGTCATGTCCGCTGTTGGCATTGACGACAAATGTGCACACCGACGCAACTAAAGTCTGCTCTCTAAAAATTAAGCGTTCTTGCGAAAGTTGCTGAAGTTCTCGTTTTAAACCCCAACGAAGCGTGACAAATTTGATTACAATAGCAACAGTATGTTCGTGAACAATAAACTTTTGCCCCAGAAGGCGCCCCAAGGAGCAAGTGACTGTTGGCATGGATCAGACCGGCACTCAAAAGTAAAAACAGCAACATCAGCAATGGTTTTCCCTGTTTCCTGCACTCTTGAATTTTATGGCGCCTAGACACAAGGTCTGGACATTGGCACCGTTTTTGGCGTCACCCACCATCTTAGTTGCTGTCTTGGCCCTAAGCAACCAGGTGGTTCTTTGTGGACTTAGCCTTTATTCGCCAAGTTTGCTGTGGTCGCTTAATACATACTTACGGGTCATCATTTTATAACTGAATCACGAAGGAAACGACAAGTATGTGGTCAGTTTGGCGATTCTGTTAGCCTGACCTAGGTTTTGTCACCTGCACATTAAATTTGTCAACAATGTTGAGGTCACAGCAAGTGGCTGGTTTTGTAATTAGTTGGGTCCCGAAAATTGCAGCTTTATTAAAATTTAAGAATTTTCACATCCGAATAAATTTTGTGACAAAAATTCTAGCTTTCTTGCTTTAAAACCAAGCTGAGATTGAAATAAGTGCGATACTGTTATAGAAGTCACAGCAGGTGGCATTAAATCTTGGCATCCATCCCAATAGCGCTGCACTTCACT
This sequence comes from Drosophila montana, assembly GCF_035044405.1. Classification (NCBI taxonomy): domain Eukaryota; kingdom Metazoa; phylum Arthropoda; class Insecta; order Diptera; family Drosophilidae; genus Drosophila; species Drosophila montana. The sequence continues at coordinate 137,033 of NW_026998706.1, read as the reverse complement.
CTCCTGTGTCTTCAGCTCTGTATTGATTTTATACAAGTCAGACCTCCTCTCCGCCCAGCATTGAAAATGGTCATTTGAGTCAGGCGACCCAGGTGGCATACATGGGACAACGGGCCTTGCACATCGTAATGGTGGAATGGTATGCAAGTAGCCTTAAATATCATGCATGAAATGCATAACAAATTAAGCAATTCAATTTAAGTCGGCAAACTATGAATGTTGCCAGAATGGGAAATATTGAATTTTATTTTCAGGAGCCGCACAATGTTAATGCTCTCATAATTTGAACTCTAGCTTTAGTCCTAGCAGATTATAATTTTTTATTAAAGAGTGCACACCTTGAATGCATTTTGAATTCTACTTACTTCAGTCCAACCAAAACGCAAGCATACAGAGAAAATCGTCATTCCTACTCATGGTGTTTGAATGAATACACTTCCAAGTATTAATATATGACGCATACCAGTAGTTTTTCGACAAGGGTATTTAATTTGCGGCGTCTGCTAGATAGTAATTCTTTTTTATTCTTAACTTTTACTGTATACTCTTTCTCACCCAGTATCTTAACTGTTACTGTTGACGCCAACAGTGCTGAAAAATGAGCTGCAATGTGTTTGCATGTTGGAACTAGGTCGCTCACATTGCGGGTGCAGAAGTTGGGAAACTATTGCACACCTTCTCGCATATGTACATGTAAATGGACCTACATACATATGTGCTAGAGCGGTTACTTCAGTTTTTGTTCGTTTGCTTACCACAAATGCTGTCGTCTGCGTCACAACACAGCAAACTCAATTTTAAAAAGCGCAGTTGTTGCTTGAATAATTTATCTAAAACACACACATTTTAAAGTGTCATCAGACAGTAGGCAATGGTTGGTTACAAACACAAATATTGCCACCGCTCACTGAGCTCTGGTGTTACTCTTGACAAGGTAATGTTAGCTTTGACTGGCTGTGTGGTGAGTGCTAATGTGTTCACGTGGCATTAGCGATTGCTTTTGTTCATTAAAAACGCAGACGCTGCCACAGCAGCACAGCCTGAAATTTAGGAAACCTGCATAGCTTAGATTTTAATGCGAATGTCGCAATTACTGTCAAAGTTCAAAGCTTCAGCCCAATGTTGTAGATAGCTGTAGACTTCATTGTGTTTTATGTTTTTAAAATATTCTGTAACTATTGCTAAATACAGCTGTTCGTGATTCTAGCTATGTGGTGTGTGGAATTTTTTTAACTACTTTACTTGTTCGAAGCTATTTCCTAAATTTATTCGTTTTATTTCCGAAGGATATGGCGCTCAAACAAAACAGCTAAAACACTGAATTTGCTTCATTATTTTACTCGCACGCATCACCACATGCATGTGAGAAATGTGCATAGTGCACCTTTCCGTTGTATTGGTATCTTTTCTCATTTCCGGTGGGTGGCTCACAGTTGACGCCAACAAACTTTGTATGGTTTTGTGGTAGAGTTTACACGCCACGACACCTTTCCAGCTAAAACATTGGCGATGCTCTGGGCAAAGCTAGGTGTAGTGGGCAACTTATACACGTGTACACCAAAACACCCGTGAGAACCGCATTTTGTTTCATTAAAACTTCGGCCGCATATGTCGAACAAACATGTGTGTGTGTGTGTGTGTGGTTGTATAGCGTGGGGTGTTTGCGATCAGCATCTTTGCATGTTTTGCTATAAGTTTACTGTTTACTTTTCTTTGGCGCCTGCCTTTCAGCGCTTCTCCATCTGCAATTTACTGCCTTTTAAATTATGCACAGAAAAGAGCCGAGCAGGAGGAAAGTCAACAAAAATATAGAAATGTATTATTCAGGGTGCCGAAGCTTGAATACCCTTGATGACAGTCAGTTAATTTGCCCAATTTGCCAATATGTTAAAAAATTTAGTTTAGGCCCGTAATTGCACAGTTTGGTTATTTATTCAAGTGACATTATAATATTGACTGATTGTCCCTATAGGATCTATATATATCATATGGACGGATCTTGGAAAGTTCCCGAGACCTTTTAAGCTGAGAGACTATTTTCAACAAAAACAAACATTCAGACTTATTATGGATGCCTTTTTCAAAAAAATAAAATTTCAATACCCTTTGCATTAATGTATAAATGGGAGAGAAACAAGAAAATGTTCATTTCCTCCCAGGCAATCTGTTTGCTTGTTAGCTTATAATTTCATGCACATGGAGCCGAGGGCCGCGGGCTAAATTGCCACAGCACCGGCCTAAAACATATTGTGTTTTTTTTGTTGTTTTTCAAATGCATTTTTAATGAATGCAAATTATTAACGCCTAGACACCTTCAATAAGGTATTCGGCAATAAGAGTTCTGCTTGACGCGTAGCTCTTTCCTTTCTTAAAGTTTTTTTTTTTGGCAGTAGTAAAGCACTAGCACGCCCATTGACATAGCAAAGGTACCTGCTACTGTCAGTTGCCATAAGATGGTGACGCCTGGGTGACTCACTTGACTTCTACATTGGAGCATTTATCAAAATCCGCTTTCAGTTGCGCGCTGCGAACTCTAGATCGGGAAAAGCATCGCAATGTCAGGTGCCGAAGTTGGCTTTTATGCACCGACTGCGAAGCTTGGCACACAATTTCGCAGCAATTTCGGAAACTTCAGTGCAATGTCATTCAAACAGTGAATAGGACACACATATACACACACGCCGAGTATCTACATATGCGCGTGTGTATAGTGTGGAAGAGCCCCATTTGACACCCAAAATATGCAAATGTTTCCAGCTTGTTCTGCTTCCGCTTTCGAAGGCCCGACCCTCGCGCAGACCGAGAATCTGTCAAGCGTTTGCGTATGTTGATAGCCAATCTATTCATCTTTCTAACTGCTTTCACATTTGAAAGCTGGGAGTCATTTGGGTTGCTCTTGGTGCAGTATATTCGTCAGTGCCTAACAGATGCTGTCACTAGGTGGGCGCTGAATCTGTTGACTTTTATGCACATATCATTTGCATAACATTATTTATCTATCCGCCCAGCGCATTAAGTTTTAAAATTCAAGGTAAATCCGCAAGTAAAATGCTTTTCACGCTTTTTTCGTTGACTCTTTTGCATTCTTGCAGCGCAATGCACTTTGGTAAGTTCCTGCGCATCCGGTTGTGTCGTTCAGTGCTGTGGCTGATTGAAGCTAAAGGTGGGTCCTGGCTCTGACATTTGCATCTTGAGCTGATGCTCCTTTGACTTGCTCCTGCTTTTTTATGTGGAAAAAGCCCAATTGGTGATGCGCAAAACGGAAATAGATTTCTGCATTTCAAGTTGGTACACCTGTACCACTAACCTTATTGCACTATAAATCATAACTTCTTACTTACTTTTTATTATAACCAACTTTTTTTCCACTCACTGACGATTATTAATTAATCATAAATCTAAATGAAATAAATAGTTAGAGAGGTAAATTCTTTTTATTCCCCCAAACACATTGTAATGTGGAGAGATTGTTATGAAAGTCCGGAATTTTTTCATACTATCCGTTTAAGTCTGAAGCATTTGCGTGTTGATTTTCGTATTAGATTGGGTCGGTCGATTTACAAAGTATTAGTATTACTTTTAAATTGTGTGGTATTTTTACTTGAAAGCGGCTTTCAAACTTTAATTGGTTGGAAAATTTCTTACCGACTTTGACAGTCAGGCTTCCGCTTGTGCTGTTGCCCTCTGTGTCTATTAATTTTCCGCGCCTAAAATTGTTTACGCAACATTAAACAAATGCAGCGCCAGCGTAAAAATCGTTTTAAATATACGGTTGCTTGGTTCTCGTTGCAGAAGGGCAGCATTAGACAGTCGTGGCTACATACTTAAGTAGGAGTGAGAGGCAATGTGGATGGCGCAAGATATCGCATTAGGAATTTAAATTAATTAAATTAAAATGCATGGTGTATGTGGTTGCGTTGTTGTTGCCTTCACTGATTCTGTTGCTCTGGGACAGAGCGACGAACGAAGTAATTGGCAACATGGTGAGGCTGACCGCGAGAAAAAAGTCTACTGGCCGGGCGCATGCCCCGGGTTGTTAAAGCTGCCACAGCATTTGCATAAAGTATAATGGCCAACATCCTGCTGGCGTTATACGACAGTCGGCATTCAATTTACCGCTTTTTCCTGGGCTCTGCTGCCAGCGTCTTTGAACTTTTCCCATTTCTCGTCTTGGCTGTCGTGAAACATTTGTTCCACACTTTATACAAGACGTTTCCGTGCCGCATGTCCAGTTCCTGGTTGTAAGTTACTTTGGTCGATTTTCCATTGGCTCTGTGAATTTTCGTTTCTCCATCTTATCCATTCGGCTTTGTTTCCTGATGCTGACTATGGCGCGCAAAAATTCGATTTGCTTTTATTTGTTTCATTTGACATCAGAAAGTTTATTTCATGAATCAGAGCTAATTAATATAATTTTTCTAGTAGATACTTTTTTTGTTTAGTTTGCTTTTCGTGTGATTCTGTGTATTTTTTTATCCGGATAATTTGTGGTCTGTTTGTTTGAATTGTGTTTGATTACGAGTACGTTTGCTTAATGACGAGTATCAACAAATTTGTTGAAGCAGTTGATGGGTTTTTATATATTTTTAAGTTGTGCGCAATTATCGATAATTCTAATAGTGTTTTGTAAGACAATTTAGAAATTTTAGTGAGCTGTGAGTTTCTGATTTTCTTTAAACGTCAGCCACATAACCGCAGTCGGAGCAAATAGACTTTAGATAGAATCGCATGTCATACATTTCAAGATACTTGACGAGCTTTAGATTGAATGCAGTCTGCCTTTTTTAATGCAATTCGTTAATTGTTTCCCGGGGCAATTAGATTCCCTCGCCAACGTCCATAACGTTGCTTGCATCTAAAAAAATAATCAGCTAAATGGCAGCTTTGATGGCAGCTCCCTGCTATGACAAAATTTTGAAAAAGTTTAAACCAAATTTAATAGCCCTATTCTAACCTTGCTTCTCTGATTTTGTTACCTTTTATCATTCGCCCCTTCTGCTGCATCAATATTATGTACATACGATACATTTTAAAGTATTACATTTCTATTACTTTTTTTGTATATTACAATTTAAACCAATAGACAAAAGATGTTTGTATGCTCGATAGGGTTGTGGCAATCAATTTAAAATTTCGAAATAATATCAAAATATTTGTCGAAACAAGGTCGCTCTTTCATTGCACTGCACCCATTCATATATTTATGCATGTGTATAAAACGGAAGTGTGTAACGCTGAATGGCGACTGCCAAGTCTAGGCCAGCCAAATGCTGTCTGCACAGAAACCGGAAACAAGTTTTGCAAGTAGAGAGGAAGGAAGCAAGCGCGCCATTCGAAAGCAACTAAAGATTGTCCTTCTAAGCAAGACCACCATAACAATCGGGTTGCCAGTTTAGTCGAGAGTTATGGAACAACCAGAAAAAAAGAAAGGAAAGCCTAGCGCCCTTAGTGTTCGCAAGTCACCTCAGGTTTTTGAGTTGCTTACATGTAAGTGCAATCGACGTATTTATTGATATTCTTAATGACAATGACGGTAATGACCTTCATAATGACAATTGAGAAACCTCCAATCTAATAGTTTTTGGTATGCTGTATATGTATGTACACAAGTTGACGCTTTTCTACGTACGTAGAACTCACTGGTCAAAATTTAACCATATATAAATGAGAAACGGCAGGATATAATATATTTCCCAGCTTTGGTTTCTACCCATGGTGTATGAATACATACATAGGGCTGTCATCAACAGAGCCAGAAAAATCAATGCAATCTGTGCAATTAATTGCACTTTTAATTAGTGAGTCTGTGTTTCACATTTTTGTAGGTGTGTCTGCTGAAGCTATTTTATATTTTTAAATATGATATTCTGTATACACTTATACAAGGAAAGGTAAACAAAATACCTTTACGTAAATAATAAAAATTGCGAACGTGTATTTTAATACCCTTATAAATTGCCTTATAACTTTGTTACTAATTGTGTAACGCATTGAATGAGACGTCTTCGTACCTAAAAAGCATACATATATATTGTTGATCCGTATCACATCCGAGTCAATAATATCATGTCCGCGTATCCGCCCGTTTAACAGTCTGTCCACCTGTAAGTTTCTATGCAAACTAGTCTCAGTTTCTAAACTTCCGCTATGAAGCATAGCATAGGTCCGACATTTTGATGCATCGGTCATATCGGACTTATACTTTTTTACTATTTTCATAACATATCTGCAAAAACGTTTAAAATTGGTTTGGTATATAGGAACATTCGGGCTGATTAGAAAATTTTTTTTAATAACATCTATATTTTATGTCTACAAGAGTATTTAATTTTCAGCGTGTCTCATTTCTAGCTTTAATTATTTTAGCTTGGTTATGCAATATATATATATATATATATTTTGTAATTTAATTAAATGCCTATTGAAAAAGCATGAATATATATATTATATATACATATATATTAAAATTAATACTTAAGAACCAATGTAAAGCGTATTTCGCTGGTGTTGACTTATGCGACTTTACAGATTATTATTATTATTGATTTAAGTGAAAATTAGATCATAGAATATTTAATGCTCTTTTGAATAGATGTATATATACAACAAGTTGCATTAGTATTTTTTTTCTTGTGAGCCTGTTTAGTCCGCACAAACGTTCATATTATTTTGCACTATTCATCATTAATGTGTATGACTGTGCCTGTCGCTGCTGTCGTTTCCCAGTTCTATAAAATATTCGCTCTAAACATGCACGCTTAATTTGTAAACGAAAAAAAAAAAACCTAAAAAGTATAATGTGTTGTTTTTTTTCCCCTCGCTCATTAACTTACGCCGTAGGCCGATTCTTTTGCGCGATTGCCAGCCTTTTTCCCTGGTCTCCTTCCAACTGCAAGCAGTTTAATGTGTGCTCGCCATTTATCAAAGCTCAAATAGTACCTTTTGTTGAGGACATCAAAGGGTTAAATCTCCTTTTGTAAATTGTGCGATGTAGAAATTTGTATGTGAACGAGTGAGCCTTGTGGCGTGCATTGTGTATGAACAATCCTTCGGCTAATAAGTGACACGCGTCGATAAATAAAACCGTATAGAGGTTCAACTTGAACTTCACGTTTTAGTGCGGTTGTGGTTTCGAAAGAAATTCGTATCCAGCAGGTACAGTGTGGCGTATTTCTGAAGCCCATGTCGCATACAATTTATATACAAATTATTACTTAAATGAAAGAGACTAAAATGGCAAGCACCAACTTGTACGGTACATAATAATTGTATAAGAAGCTTAAGTAGGTCCCATCTACGTTATTTACTATATATTCACTTCAGGTTGTCAAAATATGTTTCGCGAGAATTTAAATTTGTAGTCATATAGGCTTAAGATGTAGCAATGAAGCTAGACTGACTAGCTTAGACTGACGAAGCTTTGATACCAAATTACAAGAACTGAATCTAACTGAGAGAAACAAAAATAAAAAGAGGCCAGTATAAGGATATGCGCTTAAAATACTAAGCACATAGTGCAAACTGTTACTTTAACTAAAGTTAAGCATTTTTAAATCTAATCCTTATATATTATGACCTCCGTTAGCAGTATCGATTGTATCGCCTTAATGCAAAATATGCGTCATCGATACTAGATTGATAAAATATTCCTCACTATTATCCTCTCCTGAGGCTGTTTTATTAGCAGCTAGTGTGTCTCTAAATTGCTTGCATATGTTTTACTGGTGCCCACTCTCCAATGTTTGTAAAAAAAAAGCTTATTTTGTTTGTCAATCTCGGCCACTGGCTGACAGCCTTACTCAGCTGTGCTTGTGTATTTTGTGTCTAACAAGAAACTTCAATATTTTTTTTTTTGCACCCAACAATAAACAGCAAAAGAGAATGGAGAGAATTGACTCAAAAGAATGCCAAGCAAATATTAACCCAGGGCTATTCATTAAGTAGTCTTTTGCCCATATGCTTCTGCCTATACAAGTTTATGTCCTCTAGCTACGTAGCATTGCGTCATTCGGGTTGTGTACTGATGTACCCAATGTTTGCGTTTGATAAAGGTACCGAAGACTGGTACTCATCTATGCCAGCATGCGTAGTACCATTTGAAGCCTCTTTAAGACGGTTTTATTTACAGTGTAATTAAGATTAAAACTTAAGTTCTTATTTAAATTCTGGTATTTCTCATTTTAAATATTGCTATAAAAATTCGCCAGCATTGCTGCCTATAAAAGATTACTTGCTCTTCTCTTATTATGTCTTCTGTCTACAGCTGTCGTCTGGAAGTATAAAGAGCTTAACGTTGGTGCGCTTAGTTGTCATTGCTGTCCCCGTCTGTGTTCTCTACAGGTTTGTTTTCCCGTCTGAAAGTCCGGCGTATATAAAACGCACCTGATGTACAAAAATTGCTTAATTGAAACATAAGCCGCAATAATTTTGCCGCATTCAGAGCCAAGCGATGGTATTAAATTATTCAAATTTGCGCATAGCATATTAAGAGGCACGTTCGTAGCCCCCGCTGATTTTGTCTGCGTTTTAAAGTCTGTGTGGCAGCATTTTTGCAGCTGTTTACAATTAAAAGTGCCTAAATCAAAATGTACATCTTGGCTGCAAACAAGAGCTTAACTTCTTTTAATTTTATAACGATCTAATCGTTTAGATAAATAGATAGAAATAACCAATTGATTGATATTTTCACCGCAAAATTTTAGCATACAAGATGATATAAGAATTTTTGCATCGGGCTGATTTTGACCGATTTGAGTGAACGTTATTATGAAGGCGTACTGTCGCGCTATTTCGCTTTTCAGATGAATTTTTTTAAGCTGTCACTTATTAAGCTGTCGTTGGTATTTTGGCTTAATGTCAAGGATATCGTTTTGCTCTATATAACACAACCGGAGTATAACAAAATTATCGGAGTGTGACAATGTGCCAGCGCGACAAATTCACGTGTTATCTTAATATTTCCATTCCTCTAGGCGATTTCATATTTTCTGTCCAACATTAAAACAGATCTCGTAACCGGCCAGAACCAGATAGAAAAATAATCAGCACGGATCTTTGTTTGCTCGGGAGGCTTGCTGGTAACTTTCGTAACTTGTGTAATGCTTTTGTAACGAATTGTAGTTCGTGCTGGTGTTCATGGCCCCAACAGGCTATGAAGCTAAAGGTGTGGAATCAGTGTCGTGCGTAGCATCTCAATTCGTTATGGGTGGGTAGTTATCTTAAGACGTGGCGAATGCGTTTTTCTCGTGATTTCACAGTCTTCAAATTACAAGCGACTGCTTGAGGCTTGGCAGTCTTTGCTACACTTAAGCTCTGAATTTTTTAACAAGGTAAACATTGATATATTGTCTCTTAACTGTACATTTTGAGGCCTACATAAAAACCATCATCTGAAATCAAAACTTTAACTGAATGCATTGTAACATCAATAAGTAAATAAATTTCAGTTAAATGATTTTAACAAGTAAGAGGGTCTACTCGGGAGTTCCCCACGAGGAGATACCCTGAACCCTCTTCTACCAGCACCAAATGTAGCTCGCGCTAAGAGCGAGTTCGATTTAGCAGATATAAAAAAATAATAATAATTACTTTTAAGAAAATATAAGTTTCTCCCATCGGACTCGAACCCGTACCGACTCGCAGTACTCGCCACCACCTCTACTCGACATTGCCAACGAGGAAAAAATGCGTTAAAATACCAGCACATACACAAAGCACAGCTGTTGATAGAATCATTAACTATACAACATAAAGATGGGAATTGAGGAGAAAAGGTTAGGTATTTTATTCATGTATTTCATCTTATTCGATTTTCACGAGGTTTGGGTCTATGTTCTTTACTTGGCCTCTAGATCAATTTGGCATCTAAATCTTGCAACATTATTCTTGTACAGAATTCATATAGCAGTGGTACCCTTAAATATCCTATATAAAAAAAAAAAAAAAAAAAAAAAAAAAAAAAAAAAAAAAAAAAAAAAAAAAAAAAAAAAAAAAAAAAAAAAAAAAAAAAAAAAAAAAAAAAAAAAAAAAAATCTCTTTCCTCATGGTTTGGCATCCAGATCAATTTGGCATCTAAATCTGGCAACATTATATCTGGTACAGAATTCATATGAGCAGTGGTACCCTTAAATATCCTATATAGACATAGGTCAAAACTTCCCACCCCCATAACTCGGTCAAATCTCATCCGATTTTCACGAGGCTTGGCTCTTTCTTCATGCTTTGGCGTCCAGATCAATTTGCCATCTAAATCTGGCAACATTATTTCTGGTCCAAATTCATGTGAAAATGGTACCCTCAAATATCCTATGCAGACATAGGCCAAACCTTCCCACCCCCATAACTCGGTCAAATCTCATCCGATTTTCACGAGGCTTGGCTCTTTCTTCATGGTTTGGCATCCAGATCAATTTGGCATCTAAATCTGGCAACATTATATATGGTCCAAGTTCATGTGAATATGGTACCCTCAAATATCCTATACAGACAAAGATCAAAATTTCCCACCCCCAGAACTCGATCAAATCTCATCCGATTTTCACGAGGCTTGGCTCTTTCCTCATGGTTTGGCATCCAGATCAATTTGGCATCTAAACCTGGCAACATTAGATCTGGTCCAAATTCATGCGTAAATGGTACCCTCAAATATCCTATACAGACATAGGTCAAAACTTCCCACCCCCATAACTCGGTCAAATCTCATCCTATTTTCACGAGGCTTGTCTCTTTCCTCATGGTTTGGCATCCAGATCAATTAGGCATCTGAACCTGGCAACATTATATTTGGTCCAAATTCATGTGAATATGGTACCCTCAAATATCATTTACAGACATAGGTCAAAACTTCCCACCCCCATAGCTCGGCCAAATCTCATCAGATTTTCAAGAGGCTTGTCTCTTTCCTCATGGTTTGGCATCCAGATCAATTTGGCATCTAAACCTGGCAACATTATATGTGGTACAAGTTCATGTGAATATGGTACCCTCAAATATCCTATACGGACATAGGTCAAAATTTCCCACCTCCATAACTCGGCCAAATCTCATCAGATTTTCACGAGCCTTGGCTCTTTTTTCATGGTTTGGCCTCTAGATCAATTGTACATCTAAATCTGGCAACTTTATATGTGGTCAAAATTCATGTGAATATGGTACCCTCAAATATCATTTACAGACATAGGTCAAAAGTTCCCACCCCCATAGCTCGGCCAAATCTCATCAGATTTTCAAGAGGCTTGTCTCTTTCCTCATGGTTTGGCATCCAGATCAATTTGGCATCTAAACCTGGCAACATTATATGTGGTACAAGTTCATGTGAATATGGTACCCTCAAATATCCTATACGGACATAGGTCAAAACTTCCCACCTCCATAGCTCGGTCAAATCTCATCAGATTTTCACGAGCCTTGTCTCTTTCCTAATGGTTTGGCATCCAGATCAATTTGGCATCTAAACCTGGCAACATTAGATCTGGTCCAAATTCATGCGTAAATGGTACCCTCAAATATCATTTACAGACATAGGTCAAAACTTCCCACCCCCATAACTCGGTCAAATCTCATCCGATTTTCACGAGGCTTGGCTCTTTCTTCATGGTTTGGCATCCAGATCAATTTGGCATCTAAATCTGGCAACATTATATATGGTCCAAATTCATGTGAATATGGACCCTCAAATATCCTATACAGACAAAGATCAAAATTTCCCACCCCCAGAACTCGATCAAATCTCATCCTATTTTCACGAGGCTTGTCTCTTTCCTCATGGTTTGGCATCCAGATCAATTTGGCATCTAAACCTGGCAACATTAGATCTGGTCCAAATTCATGCGTAAATGGTACCCTCAAATATCCTATACAGACATAGGTCAAAACTTCCCACCCCCATAACTCGGTCAAATCTCATCCTATTTTCACGAGGCTTGTCTCTTTCCTCATGGTTTGGCATCCAGATCAATTAGGCATCTGAACCTGGCAACATTATATTTGGTCCAAATTCATGTGAATATGGTACCCTCAAATATCATTTACAGACATAGGTCAAAACTTCCCACCCCCATAACTCGGTCAAATCTCATCCGATTTTCACGAGGCTTGGCTCTTTCTTCGTGGTTTGGCATCCAGATCAATTTGGCATCTAAATCTGGCAACATTATATATGGTCCAAATTCATGTGAATATGGTACCCTCAAATATCCTATACAGACATAGGTCAAAACTTCCCACCCCCATAGCTCGGTCAAATCGCATCCAATTTCACGAGGCTTGTCTCTTTCCTCATGGTTTGGCATCCAGATCAATTTGGCATCTAAACCTGGCAACATTATTTCTGGTCCGAATTCATGTGAATATGGTACCCTCAAATATCCTATACAGACATAGGTCAAAACTTCCCACCCCAATAACTCGGTCAAATCTCATCCGATTTTCACGAGGCTTGGCTCTTTCCTCATGGTTTGGCATCCAGATCAATTTGGCATCTAAACCTGGCAACATTATATCTGGTCCAAATTCATGTGAATATGGTACCCTCAAATATCCTGTATGGACATAGGTCAAAACTTCCCACCCCCATAACTCGGTCAAATCTCATTCTATTTTCACGAGGCTTGTCTCTTTCCTCATGGTTTGGCATCCAGATCAATTTGGCATCTGAATCTGGCGACATTATTTCTGGTCCAAATTCATTCGTAAAAGGTACCCTCAAATATCCTATACAGACACAGGTCAAAAGTTCCCACACCCATAACTTGGTCAAATTACATCTGACTTTCACGAGGCTTGGCTATTTCTTCATGGTTTGGCATCCAGATCAATTTGGCATCTAAACCTGGCAACATTATATGTGGTCCAAATTCATGTGAATATGGTACCGTCAAATATCCTATACGGACATAGGTCAAAACTTCCCATCTCCATAGCTCGGTCAAATCTCATCAGATTTTCACGAGCCTTGTCTCTTTCCTAATGGTTTGGCATCCAGATCAATTTGGCATCTAAACATGGCAACATTATATTTGGTCCAAATTCATGTGAATATGGTACCAACAAAAATCCTATACAGACATAAGTCGAAATTTCCCACCTCCATAACTCGGCCAAATCTCATCAGATTTTCACGAGCCTTGGCTCTTTTTTCATGGTTTGGCCTCTAGATCAATTGTACATCTAAATCTGGCAACTTTATATGTGGTCAAAATTCATGTAAAAATGGTACCCTCAAATATCCTATACGGACATAGGTCAAAACTTCCCACCTCCATAGCTCGGTCAAATCTCATCAGATTTTCACGAGCCTTGTCTCTTTCCTAATGGTTTGGCATCCAGATCAATTTGGCATCTAAACCTGGCAACATTATATGTGGTCCAAATTCATGTGAATATGGTACCCTCAAATATCCTATACGGACATAGGTCAAAACTTCCCACCTCCATAGCTCGGTCAAATCTCATCAGATTTTCACGAGCCTTGTCTCTTTCCTAATGGTTTGGCATCCAGATCAATTTGGCATCTAAACCTGGCAACATTATATTTGGTCCAAATTCATGTGAATATGGTACCAACAAAAATCCTATACAGACATAGGTCAAAACTTCCCACCCCCATAGCTCGGTCAAATCTCATCCGATTTTCACGAGGCTTGGCTCTTTCTTCATGGTTTGGCATACAGATCAATTTGGCATCTAAATCTGGCAACATTATATATGGTCCAAGTTCATGCGTAAATGGTACCCTCAAATATCCTATACAGACATAGGTCAAAATTTCCCACCCCCATAACTCGGTCAAATCTCATCCTATTTTCACGAGGCTTGTCTCTTTCCTCATGGTTTGGCATCCAGATCAATTAGGCATCTGAACCTGGCAACATTATATTTGGTCCAAATTCATGTGAATATGGTACCCTCAAATATCATTTACAGAAATAGGTCAAAACTTCCCACCCCCATAACTCGGTCAAATCTCATCCGATTTTCACGAGGCTTGGCTCTTTCTTCATGGTTTGGCATCCAGATCAATTTGGCATCTAAATCTGGCAACATTATATATGGTCCAAATTCATGTGAATATGGTACCCTCAAATATCCTATACAGACATAGGTCAAAACTTCCCACCCCCATAGCTCGGTCAAATCGCATCCAATTTCACGAGGCTTGTCTCTTTCCTCATGGTTTGGCATCCAGATCAACTTGGCATCTAAACCTGGCAACATTATTTCTGGTCCGAATTCATGTGAATATGGTACCCTCAAATATCCTATACAGACATAGGTCAAAACTTCCCACCCCAATAACTCGGTCAAATCTCATCCGATTTTCACGAGGCTTGGCTCTTTCCTCATGGTTTGGCATCCAGATCAATTTGGCATCTAAACCTGGCAACATTATATCTGGTCCAAATTCATGTGAATATGGTACCCTCAAATATCCTGTATGGACATAGGTCAAAACTTCCCACCCCCATAACTCGGTCAAATCTCATTCTATTTTCACGAGGCTTGTCTCTTTCCTCATGGTTTGGCATCCAGATCAATTTGGCATCTGAATCTGGCGACATTATTTCTGGTCCAAATTCATTCGTAAAAGGTACCCTCAAATATCCTATACAGACACAGGTCAAAAGTTCCCACACCCATAACTTGGTCAAATTACATCTGACTTTCACGAGGCTTGGCTATTTCTTCATGGTTTGGCATCCAGATCAATTTGGCATCTAAACCTGGCAACATTATATCTGGTCCAAATTCATGTGAATATGGTACCCTCAAATATTCTGTACGGACATAGGTCAAAACTTCCCACCCCCATAGCTCTTGTCTCTTTCCTAATGGTTTGGCATCCAGATCAATTTGGCATCTAAATCTGGCAACATTATATATGGTCCAAATTCATGTGAATATGGTACCCTCAAATATCCTATACAGACATAGGTCAAAACTTCCCACCCCCATAGCTCGGTCAAATCGCATCCAATTTCACGAGGCTTGTCTCTTTCCTCATGGTTTGGCATCCAGATCAACTTGGCATCTAAACCTGGCAACATTATTTCTGGTCCGAATTCATGTGAATATGGTACCCTCAAATATCCTATACAGACATAGGTCAAAACTTCCCACCCCAATAACTCGGTCAAATCTCATCCGATTTTCACGAGGCTTGGCTCTTTCCTCATGGTTTGGCATCCAGATCAATTTGGCATCTAAACCTGGCAACATTATATCTGGTCCAAATTCATGTGAATATGGTACCCTCAAATATCCTGTATGGACATAGGTCAAAACTTCCCACCCCCATAACTCGGTCAAATCTCATTCTATTTTCACGAGGCTTGTCTCTTTCCTCATGGTTTGGCATCCAGATCAATTTGGCATCTGAATCTGGCGACATTATTTCTGGTCCAAATTCATTCGTAAAAGGTACCCTCAAATATCCTATACAGACACAGGTCAAAAGTTCCCACACCCATAACTTGGTCAAATTACATCTGACTTTCACGAGGCTTGGCTATTTCTTCATGGTTTGGCATCCAGATCAATTTGGCATCTAAACCTGGCAACATTATATCTGGTCCAAATTCATGTGAATATGGTACCCTCAAATATTCTGTATGGACATAGGTCAAAACTTCCCACCCCCATAACTCGGTCAAATCTCATCCTCATCCTTGTCTCTTTCCTCATGGTTTGGCATCCAGATCAATTTGGCATCTAAACCTGGCAACATTATAATTGGTCCAAATTCATGTGAATATGGTACCCTCAAATATCCTGTACGGACATAGGTCAAAACTTCCCACCCCCATAGCTCTTGTCTCTTTCCTAATGGTTTGGCATCCAGATCAATTTGGCATCTAAACCTGGCAACATTATATGTGGTCCAAATTCATGTGAATATGGTACCCTCAAATATCCTATACGGACATAGGTCAAAACTTCCCACCTCCATAGCTCGGTCAAATCTCATCAGATTTTCACGAGCCTTGTCTCTTTCCTAATGGTTTGGCATCCAGATCAATTTGGCATCTAAACCTGGCAACATTATATTTGGTCCAAATTCATGTGAATATGGTACCAACAAAAATCCTATACAGACATAGGTCAAAACTTCCCACCCCCATAGCTCGGTCAAATCTCATCCGATTTTCACGAGGCTTGGCTCTTTCTTCATGGTTTGGCATACAGATCAATTTGGCATCTAAATCTGGCAACATTATATATGGTCCAAGTTCATGCGTAAATGGTACCCTCAAATATCCTATACAGACATAGGTCAAAATTTCCCACCCCCATAACTCGGTCAAATCTCATCCTATTTTCACGAGGCTTGTCTCTTTCCTCATGGTTTGGCATCCAGATCAATTAGGCATCTAAATCTGGCAACATTATATATGGTCCAAATTCATGTGAATATGGTACCCTCAAATATCCTATACAGACATAGGTCAAAACTTCCCACCCCCATAGCTCGGTCAAATCGCATCCAATTTCACGAGGCTTGTCTCTTTCCTCATGGTTTGGCATCCAGATCAACTTGGCATCTAAACCTGGCAACATTATTTCTGGTCCGAATTCATGTGAATATGGTACCCTCAAATATCCTATACAGACATAGGTCAAAACTTCCCACCCCAATAACTCGGTCAAATCTCATCCGATTTTCACGAGGCTTGGCTCTTTCCTCATGGTTTGGCATCCAGATCAATTTGGCATCTAAACCTGGCAACATTATATCTGGTCCAAATTCATGTGAATATAGTACCCTCAAATATCCTGTATGGACATAGGTCAAAACTTCCCACCCCCATAACTCGGTCAAATCTCATTCTATTTTCACGAGGCTTGTCTCTTTCCTCATGGTTTGGCATCCAGATCAATTTGGCATCTGAATCTGGCGACATTATTTCTGGTCCAAATTCATTCGTAAAAGGTACCCTCAAATATCCTATACAGACACAGGTCAAAAGTTCCCACACCCATAACTTGGTCAAATTACATCTGACTTTCACGAGGCTTGGCTATTTCTTCATGGTTTGGCATCCAGATCAATTTGGCATCTAAACCTGGCAACATTATATCTGGTCCAAATTCATGTGAATATGGTACCCTCAAATATTCTGTATGGACATAGGTCAAAACTTCCCACCCCCATAACTCGGTCAAATCTCATCCTCATCCTTGTCTCTTTCCTCATGGTTTGGCATCCAGATCAATTTGGCATCTAAACCTGGCAACATTATAATTGGTCCAAATTCATGTGAATATGGTACCCTCAAATATCCTGTACGGACATAGGTCAAAACTTCCCACCCCCATAGCTCGGTCAAATCTCATCCGATTTTCACGAGGCTTGTCTCTTTCCTCATGGTTTGGCATCCAGATCAATTTGGCATCTGAACCTGGCAACTTAGATCTGGTCCAAATTCATGCGTAAATAGTACCCTCAAATATCCTATACGGACATAGGTCAAAACTTCCCACCTCCATAACTCGGTCAAATCTCATCAGATTTTCACGAGCCTTGTCTCTTTCCTAATGGTTTGGCATCCAAATCAATTTGGCATCTAAACCTGGCAACATTATATTTGGTCCAAATTCATGTGAATATGGTACCCTCAAATATCCTATACAGACATAAGTCGAAATTTCCCACCTCCATAACTCGGCCAAATCTCATCAGATTTTCACGAGCCTTGGCTCTTTTTTCATGGTTTGGCCTCTAGATCAATTGTACATCTAAATCTGGCAACTTTATATGTGGTCAAAATTCATGTAAAAATGGTACCGTCAAGTATCCTATATGGACATAGGTCAAAAGTTCCCACCCCCATAGCTCGGCCAAATCTCATCAGATTTTCAAGAGGCTTGTCTCTTTCCTCATGGTTTGGCATCCAGATCAATTTGGCATCTAAACCTGGCAACATTATATGTGGTCCAAATTCATGTGAATATGGTACCCTCAAATATCCTATACGGACATAGGTCAAAACTTCCCACCCCCATAACTCGGTCAAATCTCATCCGATTTTCACGAGGCTTGGCTCTTTCTTCATGGTTTGGCATCCAGATCAATTTGGCATCTAAACCTGGCAACATTATATGTGGTCCAAATTCATGTGAATATGGTACCCTCAAATATCCTATACGGACATAGGTCAAAACTTCCCACCTCCATAGCTCGGTCAAATCTCATCAGATTTTCACGAGCCTTGTCTCTTTCCTAATGGTTTGGCATCCAGATCAATTTGGCATCTAAACCTGGCAACATTATATTTGGTCCAAATTCATGTGAATATGGTACCAACAAAAATCCTATACAGACATAGGTCAAAACTTCCCACCCCCATAGCTCGGTCAAATCTCATCCGATTTTCACGAGGCTTGGCTCTTTCTTCATGGTTTGGCATACAGATCAATTTGGCATCTAAATCTGGCAACATTATATATGGTCCAAGTTCATGCGTAAATGGTACCCTCAAATATCCTATACAGACATAGGTCAAAATTTCCCACCCCCATAACTCGGTCAAATCTCATCCTATTTTCACGAGGCTTGTCTCTTTCCTCATGGTTTGGCATCCAGATCAATTAGGCATCTGAACCTGGCAACATTATATTTGGTCCAAATTCATGTGAATATGGTACCCTCAAATATCATTTACAGAAATAGGTCAAAACTTCCCACCCCCATAACTCGGTCAAATCTCATCCGATTTTCACGAGGCTTGGCTCTTTCTTCATGGTTTGGCATCCAGATCAATTTGGCATCTAAATCTGGCAACATTATATATGGTCCAAATTCATGTGAATATGGTACCCTCAAATATCCTATACAGACATAGGTCAAAACTTCCCACCCCCATAGCTCGGTCAAATCGCATCCAATTTCACGAGGCTTGTCTCTTTCCTCATGGTTTGGCATCCAGATCAACTTGGCATCTAAACCTGGCAACATTATTTCTGGTCCGAATTCATGTGAATATGGTACCCTCAAATATCCTATACAGACATAGGTCAAAACTTCCCACCCCAATAACTCGGTCAAATCTCATCCGATTTTCACGAGGCTTGGCTCTTTCCTCATGGTTTGGCATCCAGATCAATTTGGCATCTAAACCTGGCAACATTATATCTGGTCCAAATTCATGTGAATATGGTACCCTCAAATATCCTGTATGGACATAGGTCAAAACTTCCCACCCCCATAACTCGGTCAAATCTCATTCTATTTTCACGAGGCTTGTCTCTTTCCTCATGGTTTGGCATCCAGATCAATTTGGCATCTGAATCTGGCGACATTATTTCTGGTCCAAATTCATTCGTAAAAGGTACCCTCAAATATCCTATACAGACACAGGTCAAAAGTTCCCACACCCATAACTTGGTCAAATTACATCTGACTTTCACGAGGCTTGGCTATTTCTTCATGGTTTGGCATCCAGATCAATTTGGCATCTAAACCTGGCAACATTATATCTGGTCCAAATTCATGTGAATATGGTACCCTCAAATATTCTGTATGGACATAGGTCAAAACTTCCCACCCCCATAACTCGGTCAAATCTCATCCTCATCCTTGTCTCTTTCCTCATGGTTTGGCATCCAGATCAATTTGGCATCTAAACCTGGCAACATTATAATTGGTCCAAATTCATGTGAATATGGTACCCTCAAATATCCTGTACGGACATAGGTCAAAACTTCCCACCCCCATAGCTCGGTCAAATCTCATCCGATTTTCACGAGGCTTGTCTCTTTCCTCATGGTTTGGCATCCAGATCAATTTGGCATCTGAACCTGGCAACTTAGATCTGGTCCAAATTCATGCGTAAATAGTACCCTCAAATATCCTATACGGACATAGGTCAAAACTTCCCACCTCCATAACTCGGTCAAATCTCATCAGATTTTCACGAGCCTTGTCTCTTTCCTAATGGTTTGGCATCCAAATCAATTTGGCATCTAAACCTGGCAACATTATATTTGGCCCAAATTCATGTGAATATGGTACCCTCAAATATCCTATACAGACATAAGTCGAAATTTCCCACCTCCATAACTCGGCCAAATCTCATCAGATTTTCACGAGCCTTGGCTCTTTTTTCATGGTTTGGCCTCTAGATCAATTGTACATCTAAATCTGGCAACTTTATATGTGGTCAAAATTCATGTAAAAATGGTACCGTCAAGTATCCTATATGGACATAGGTCAAAAGTTCCCACCCCCATAGCTCGGCCAAATCTCATCAGATTTTCAAGAGGCTTGTCTCTTTCCTCATGGTTTGGCATCCAGATCAATTTGGCATCTAAACATGGCAACATTATATTTGGTCCAAATTCATGTGAATATGGTACCCTCAAATATCCTATACGGACATAGGTCAAAACTTCCCACCTCCATAGCTCGGTCAAATCTCATCAGATTTTCACGAGCCTTGTCTCTTTCCTAATGGTTTGGCATCCAGATCAATTTGGCATCTAAACATGGCAACATTATATTTGGTCCAAATTCATGTGAATATGGTACCAACAAAAATCCTATACAGACATAGGTCAAAACTTCCCACCCCCATAGCTCGGTCAAATCTCATCCGATTTTCACGAGGCTTGGCTCTTTCTTCATGGTTTGGCATACAGATCAATTTGGCATCTAAATCTGGCAACATTATATATGGTCCAAGTTCATGCGTAAATGGTACCCTCAAATATCCTATACAGACAAAGATCAAAATTTCCCACCCCCAGAACTCGATCAAATCTCATCCTATTTTCACGAGGCTTGTCTCTTTCCTCATGGTTTGGCATCCAGATCAATTTGGCATCTAAACCTGGCAACATTAGATCTGGTCCAAATTCATGCGTAAATGGTACCCTCAAATATCCTATACAGACATAGGTCAAAACTTCCCACCCCCATAACTCGGTCAAATCTCATCCTATTTTCACGAGGCTTGTCTCTTTCCTCATGGTTTGGCATCCAGATCAATTAGGCATCTGAACCTGGCAACATTATATTTGGTCCAAATTCATGTGAATATGGTACCCTCAAATATCATTTACAGACATAGGTCAAAACTTCCCACCCCCATAACTCGGTCAAATCTCATCCGATTTTCACGAGGCTTGGCTCTTTCTTCATGGTTTGGCATCCAGATCAATTTGGCATCTAAATCTGGCAACATTATATATGGTCCAAATTCATGTGAATATGGTACCCTCAAATATCCTATACAGACATAGGTCAAAACTTCCCACCCCCATAGCTCGGTCAAATCGCATCCAATTTCACGAGGCTTGTCTCTTTCCTCATGGTTTGGCATCCAGATCAATTTGGCATCTAAACCTGGCAACATTATTTCTGGTCCGAATTCATGTGAATATGGTACCCTCAAATATCCTATACAGACATAGGTCAAAACTTCCCACCCCAATAACTCGGTCAAATCTCATCCGATTTTCACGAGGCTTGGCTCTTTCCTCATGGTTTGGCATCCAGATCAATTTGGCATCTAAACCTGGCAACATTATATCTGGTCCAAATTCATGTGAATATGGTACCCTCAAATATCCTGTATGGACATAGGTCAAAACTTCCCACCCCCATAACTCGGTCAAATCTCATTCTATTTTCACGAGGCTTGTCTCTTTCCTCATGGTTTGGCATCCAGATCAATTTGGCATCTGAATCTGGCGACATTATTTCTGGTCCAAATTCATTCGTAAAAGGTACCCTCAAATATCCTATACAGACACAGGTCAAAAGTTCCCACACCCATAACTTGGTCAAATTACATCTGACTTTCACGAGGCTTGGCTATTTCTTCATGGTTTGGCATCCAGATCAATTTGGCATCTAAACCTGGCAACATTATATGTGGTCCAAATTCATATGAATATGGTACCCTCAAATATCCTATACGGACATAGGTCAAAACTTCCCACCTCCATAGCTCGGTCAAATCTCATCAGATTTTCACGAGCCTTGTCTCTTTCCTAATGGTTTGGCATCCAGATCAATTTGGCATCTAAACATGGCAACATTATATTTGGTCCAAATTCATGTGAATATGGTACCAACAAAAATCCTATACAGACATAAGTCGAAATTTCCCACCTCCATAACTCGGCCAAATCTCATCAGATTTTCACGAGCCTTGGCTCTTTTTTCATGGTTTGGCCTCTATATCAATTGTACATCTAAATCTGGCAACTTTATATGTGGTCAAAATTCATGTAAAAATGGTACCCTCAAATATCCTATACGGACATAGGTCAAAACTTCCCACCTCCATAGCTCGGTCAAATCTCATCAGATTTTCACGAGCCTTGTCTCTTTCCTAATGGTTTGGCATCCAGATCAATTTGGCATCTAAACCTGGCAACATTATATTTGGTCCAAATTCATGTGAATATGGTACCAACAAAAATCCTATACAGACATAGGTCAAAACTTCCCACCCCCATAGCTCGGTCAAATCTCATCCGATTTTCACGAGGCTTGGCTCTTTCTTCATGGTTTTGCATACAGATCAATTTGGCATCTAAATCTGCCAACATTATATATGGTCCAAGTTCATGCGTAAATGGTACCCTCAAATATCCTATACAGACAAAGATCAAAATTTCCCACCCCCAGAACTCGATCAAATCTCATCCTATTTTCACGAGGCTTGTCTCTTTCCTCATGGTTTGGCATCCAGATCAATTTGGCATCTAAACCTGGCAACATTAGATCTGGTCCAAATTCATGCGTAAATGGTACCCTCAAATATCCTATACAGACATAGGTCAAAACTTCCCACCCCCATAACTCGGTCAAATCTCATCCTATTTTCACGAGGCTTGTCTCTTTCCTCATGGTTTGGCATCCAGATCAATTAGGCATCTGAACCTGGCAACATTATATTTGGTCCAAATTCATGTGAATATGGTACCCTCAAATATCATTTACAGACATAGGTCAAAACTTCCCACCCCCATAACTCGGTCAAATCTCATCCGATTTTCACGAGGCTTGGCTCTTTCTTCATGGTTTGGCATCCAGATCAATTTGGCATCTAAATCTGGCAACATTATATATGGTCCAAATTCATGTGAATATGGTACCCTCAAATATCCTATACAGACATAGGTCAAAACTTCCCACCCCCATAGCTCGGTCAAATCGCATCCAATTTCACGAGGCTTGTCTCTTTCCTCATGGTTTGGCATCCAGATCAATTTGGCATCTAAACCTGGCAACATTATTTCTGGTCCGAATTCATGTGAATATGGTACCCTCAAATATCCTATACAGACATAGGTCAAAACTTCCCACCCCAATAACTCGGTCAAATCTCATCCGATTTTCACGAGGCTTGGCTCTTTCCTCATGGTTTGGCATCCAGATCAATTTGGCATCTAAACCTGGCAACATTATATCTGGTCCAAATTCATGTGAATATGGTACCCTCAAATATCCTGTATGGACATAGGTCAAAACTTCCCACCCCCATAACTCGGTCAAATCTCATTCTATTTTCACGAGGCTTGTCTCTTTCCTCATGGTTTGGCATCCAGATCAATTTGGCATCTGAATCTGGCGACATTATTTCTGGTCCAAATTCATTCGTAAAAGGTACCCTCAAATATCCTATACGGACACAGGTCAAAAGTTCCCACACCCATAACTTGGTCAAATTACATCTGACTTTCACGAGGCTTGGCTATTTCTTCATGGTTTGGCATCCAGATCAATTTGGCATCTAAACCTGGCAACATTATATGTGGTCCAAATTCATGTGAATATGGTACCCTCAAATATCCTATACGGACATAGGTCAAAACTTCCCACCTCCATAGCTCGGTCAAATCTCATCAGATTTTCACGAGCCTTGTCTCTTTCCTAATGGTTTGGCATCCAGATCAATTTGGCATCTAAACATGGCAACATTATATTTGGTCCAAATTCATGTGAATATGGTACCAACAAAAATCCTATACAGACATAAGTCGAAATTTCCCACCTCCATAACTCGGCCAAATCTCATCAGATTTTCACGAGCCTTGGCTCTTTTTTCATGGTTTGGCCTCTAGATCAATTGTACATCTAAATCTGGCAACTTTATATGTGGTCAAAATTCATGTAAAAATGGTACCCTCAAATATCCTATACGGACATAGGTCAAAACTTCCCACCTCCATAGCTCGGTCAAATCTCATCAGATTTTCACGAGCCTTGTCTCTTTCCTAATGGTTTGGCATCCTGATCAATTTGGCATCTAAACCTGGCAACATTATATGTGGTCCAAATTCATGTGAATATGGTACCCTCAAATATCCTATACGGACATAGGTCAAAACTTCCCACCTCCATAGCTCGGTCAAATCTCATCAGATTTTCACGAGCCTTGTCTCTTTCCTAATGGTTTGGCATCCAGATCAATTTGGCATCTAAACCTGGCAACATTATATTTGGTCCAAATTCATGTGAATATGGTACCAACAAAAATCCTATACAGACATAGGTCAAAACTTCCCACCCCCATAGCTCGGTCAAATCTCATCCGATTTTCACGAGGCTTGGCTCTTTCTTCATGGTTTGGCATACAGATCAATTTGGCATCTAAATCTGGCAACATTATATATGGTCCAAGTTCATGCGTAAATGGTACCCTCAAATATCCTATACAGACATAGGTCAAAACTTCCCACCTCCATAGCTCGGTCAAATCTCATCAGATTTTCACGAGCCTTGTCTCTTTCCTAATGGTTTGGCATCCAGATCAATTTGGCATCTAAACCTGGCAACATTATATTTGGTCCAAATTCATGTGAATATGGTACCAACAAAAATCCTATACAGACATAGGTCAAAACTTCCCACCCCCATAGCTCGGTCAAATCTCATCCGATTTTCACGAGGCTTGGCTCTTTCTTCATGGTTTGGCATACAGATCAATTTGGCATCTAAATCTGGCAACATTATATATGGTCCAAGTTCATGCGTAAATGGTACCCTCAAATATCATTTACAGACATAGGTCAAAACTTCCCACCCCCATAACTCGGTCAAATCTCATCCGATTTTCACGAGGCTTGGCTCTTTCTTCATGGTTTGGCATCCAGATCAATTTGGCATCTAAATCTGGCAACATTATATATGGTCCAAATTCATGTGAATATGGTACCCTCAAATATCCTATACAGACATAGGTCAAAACTTCCCACCCCCATAGCTCGGTCAAATCGCATCCAATTTCACGAGGCTTGTCTCTTTCCTCATGGTTTGGCATCCAGATCAACTTATCATCTAAACCTGGCAACATTATTTCTGGTCCGAATTCATGTGAATATGGTACCCTCAAATATCCTATACAGACATAGGTCAAAACTTCCCACCCCAATAACTCGGTCAAATCTCATCCGATTTTCACGAGGCTTGGCTCTTTCCTCATGGTTTGGCATCCAGATCAATTTGGCATCTGAATCTGGCGACATTATTTCTGGTCCAAATTCATTCGTAAAAGGTACCCTCAAATATCCTATACGGACACAGGTCAAAAGTTCCCACACCCATAACTTGGTCAAATTACATCTGACTTTCACGAGGCTTGGCTATTTCTTCATGGTTTGGCATCCAGATCAATTTGGCATCTAAACCTGGCAACATTATATGTGGTCCAAATTCATGTGAATATGGTACCCTCAAATATCCTATACGGACATAGGTCAAAACTTCCCACCTCCATAGCTCGGTCAAATCTCATCAGATTTTCACGAGCCTTGTCTCTTTCCTAATGGTTTGGCATCCAGATCAATTTGGCATCTAAACCTGGCAACATTATATTTGGTCCAAATTCATGTGAATATGGTACCAACAAAAATCCTATACAGACATAGGTCAAAACTTCCCACCTCCATAGCTCGGTCAAATCTCATCAGATTTTCACGAGCCTTGTCTCTTTCCTAATGGTTTGGCATCCAGATCAATTTGGCATCTAAACATGGCAACATTATATTTGGTCCAAATTCATGTGAATATGGTACCAACAAAAATCCTATACAGACATAAGTCGAAATTTCCCACCTCCATAACTCGGCCAAATCTCATCAGATTTTCACGAGCCTTGGCTCTTTTTTCATGGTTTGGCCTCTAGATCAATTGTACATCTAAATCTGGCAACTTTATATGTGGTCAAAATTCATGTAAAAATGGTACCCTCAAATATCCTATACGGACATAGGTCAAAACTTCCCACCTCCATAGCTCGGTCAAATCTCATCAGATTTTCACGAGCCTTGTCTCTTTCCTAATGGTTTGGCATCCAGATCAATTTGGCATCTAAACCTGGCAACATTATATGTGGTCCAAATTCATGTGAATATGGTACCCTCAAATATCCTATACAGACATAGGTCAAAACTTCCCACCCCCATAGCTCGGTCAAATCGCATCCAATTTCACGAGGCTTGTCTCTTTCCTCATGGTTTGGCATCCAGATCAATTTGGCATCTAAACCTGGCAACATTATTTCTGGTCCGAATTCATGTGAATATGGTACCCTCAAATATCCTATACAGACATAGGTCAAAACTTCCCACCCCAATAACTCGGTCAAATCTCATCCGATTTTCACGAGGCTTGGCTCTTTCCTCATGGTTTGGCATCCAGATCAATTTGGCATCTAAACCTGGCAACATTATATCTGGTCCAAATTCATGTGAATATGGTACCCTCAAATATCCTGTATGGACATAGGTCAAAACTTCCCACCCCCATAACTCGGTCAAATCTCATTCTATTTTCACGAGGCTTGTCTCTTTCCTCATGGTTTGGCATCCAGATCAATTTGGCATCTGAATCTGGCGACATTATTTCTGGTCCAAATTCATTCGTAAAAGGTACCCTCAAATATCCTATACGGACACAGGTCAAAAGTTCCCACACCCATAACTTGGTCAAATTACATCTGACTTTCACGAGGCTTGGCTATTTCTTCATGGTTTGGCATCCAGATCAATTTGGCATCTAAACCTGGCAACATTATATGTGGTCCAAATTCATGTGAATATGGTACCCTCAAATATCCTATACGGACATAGGTCAAAACTTCCCACCTCCATAGCTCGGTCAAATCTCATCAGATTTTCACGAGCCTTGTCTCTTTCCTAATGGTTTGGCATCCAGATCAATTTGGCATCTAAACATGGCAACATTATATTTGGTCCAAATTCATGTGAATATGGTACCAACAAAAATCCTATACAGACATAAGTCGAAATTTCCCACCTCCATAACTCGGCCAAATCTCATCAGATTTTCACGAGCCTTGGCTCTTTTTTCATGGTTTGGCCTCTAGATCAATTGTACATCTAAATCTGGCAACTTTATATGTGGTCAAAATTCATGTAAAAATGGTACCCTCAAATATCCTATACGGACATAGGTCAAAACTTCCCACCTCCATAGCTCGGTCAAATCTCATCAGATTTTCACGAGCCTTGTCTCTTTCCTAATGGTTTGGCATCCTGATCAATTTGGCATCTAAACCTGGCAACATTATATGTGGTCCAAATTCATGTGAATATGGTACCCTCAAATATCCTATACGGACATAGGTCAAAACTTCCCACCTCCATAGCTCGGTCAAATCTCATCAGATTTTCACGAGCCTTGTCTCTTTCCTAATGGTTTGGCATCCAGATCAATTTGGCATCTAAACCTGGCAACATTATATTTGGTCCAAATTCATGTGAATATGGTACCAACAAAAATCCTATACAGACATAGGTCAAAACTTCCCACCCCCATAGCTCGGTCAAATCTCATCCGATTTTCACGAGGCTTGGCTCTTTCTTCATGGTTTGGCATACAGATCAATTTGGCATCTAAATCTGGCAACATTATATATGGTCCAAGTTCATGCGTAAATGGTACCCTCAAATATCCTATACAGACATAGGTCAAAACTTCCCACCTCCATAGCTCGGTCAAATCTCATCAGATTTTCACGAGCCTTGTCTCTTTCCTAATGGTTTGGCATCCAGATCAATTTGGCATCTAAACCTGGCAACATTATATTTGGTCCAAATTCATGTGAATATGGTACCAACAAAAATCCTATACAGACATAGGTCAAAACTTCCCACCCCCATAGCTCGGTCAAATCTCATCCGATTTTCACGAGGCTTGGCTCTTTCTTCATGGTTTGGCATACAGATCAATTTGGCATCTAAATCTGGCAACATTATATATGGTCCAAGTTCATGCGTAAATGGTACCCTCAAATATCATTTACAGACATAGGTCAAAACTTCCCACCCCCATAACTCGGTCAAATCTCATCCGATTTTCACGAGGCTTGGCTCTTTCTTCATGGTTTGGCATCCAGATCAATTTGGCATCTAAATCTGGCAACATTATATATGGTCCAAATTCATGTGAATATGGTACCCTCAAATATCCTATACAGACATAGGTCAAAACTTCCCACCCCCATAGCTCGGTCAAATCGCATCCAATTTCACGAGGCTTGTCTCTTTCCTCATGGTTTGGCATCCAGATCAACTTATCATCTAAACCTGGCAACATTATTTCTGGTCCGAATTCATGTGAATATGGTACCCTCAAATATCCTATACAGACATAGGTCAAAACTTCCCACCCCAATAACTCGGTCAAATCTCATCCGATTTTCACGAGGCTTGGCTCTTTCCTCATGGTTTGGCATCCAGATCAATTTGGCATCTGAATCTGGCGACATTATTTCTGGTCCAAATTCATTCGTAAAAGGTACCCTCAAATATCCTATACAGACACAGGTCAAAAGTTCCCACACCCATAACTTGGTCAAATTACATCTGACTTTCACGAGGCTTGGCTATTTCTTCATGGTTTGGCATCCAGATCAATTTGGCATCTAAACCTGGCAACATTATATGTGGTCCAAATTCATGTGAATATGGTACCCTCAAATATCCTATACGGACATAGGTCAAAACTTCCCACCTCCATAGCTCGGTCAAATCTCATCAGATTTTCACGAGCCTTGTCTCTTTCCTAATGGTTTGGCATCCAGATCAATTTGGCATCTAAACATGGCAACATTATATTTGGTCCAAATTCATGTGAATATGGTACCAACAAAAATCCTATACAGACATAAGTCGAAATTTCCCACCTCCATAACTCGGCCAAATCTCATCAGATTTTCACGAGCCTTGGCTCTTTTTTCATGGTTTGGCCTCTAGATCAATTGTACATCTAAATCTGGCAACTTTATATGTGGTCAAAATTCATGTAAAAATGGTACCCTCAAATATCCTATACGGACATAGGTCAAAACTTCCCACCTCCATAGCTCGGTCAAATCTCATCAGATTTTCACGAGCCTTGTCTCTTTCCTAATGGTTTGGCATCCAGATCAATTTGGCATCTAAACCTGGCAACATTATATGTGGTCCAAATTCATGTGAATATGGTACCCTCAAATATCCTATACGGACATAGGTCAAAACTTCCCACCTCCATAGCTCGGTCAAATCTCATCAGATTTTCACGAGCCTTGTCTCTTTCCTAATGGTTTGGCATCCAGATCAATTTGGCATCTAAACCTGGCAACATTATATTTGGTCCAAATTCATGTGAATATGGTACCAACAAAAATCCTATACAGACATAGGTCAAAACTTCCCACCCCCATAGCTCGGTCAAATCTCATCCGATTTTCACGAGGCTTGGCTCTTTCTTCATGGTTTGGCATACAGATCAATTTGGCATCTAAATCTGGCAACATTATATATGGTCCAAGTTCATGCGTAAATGGTACCCTCAAATATCCTATACAGACATAGGTCAAAATTTCCCACCCCCATAACTCGGTCAAATCTCATCCTATTTTCACGAGGCTTGTCTCTTTCCTCATGGTTTGGCATCCAGATCAATTAGGCATCTGAACCTGGCAACATTATATTTGGTCCAAATTCATGTGAATATGGTACCCTCAAATATCATTTACAGACATAGGTCAAAACTTCCCACCCCCATAACTCGGTCAAATCTCATCCGATTTTCACGAGGCTTGGCTCTTTCTTCATGGTTTGGCATCCAGATCAATTTGGCATCTAAATCTGGCAACATTATATATGGTCCAAATTCATGTGAATATGGTACCCTCAAATATCCTATACAGACATAGGTCAAAACTTCCCACCCCCATAGCTCGGTCAAATCGCATCCAATTTCACGAGGCTTGTCTCTTTCCTCATGGTTTGGCATCCAGATCAACTTGGCATCTAAACCTGGCAACATTATTTCTGGTCCGAATTCATGTGAATATGGTACCCTCAAATATCCTATACGGACATAGGTCAAAACTTCCCACCTCCATAGCTCGGTCAAATCTCATCAGATTTTCACGAGCCTTGTCTCTTTCCTAATGGTTTGGCATCCAGATCAATTTGGCATCTAAACCTGGCAACATTATATGTGGTCCAAATTCATGTGAATATGGTACCCTCAAATATCCTATACGGACATAGGTCAAAACTTCCCACCTCCATAGCTCGGTCAAATCTCATCAGATTTTCACGAGCCTTGTCTCTTTCCTAATGGTTTGGCATCCAGATCAATTTGGCATCTAAACCTGGCAACATTATATTTGGTCCAAATTCATGTGAATATGGTACCAACAAAAATCCTATACAGACATAGGTCAAAACTTCCCACCCCCATAGCTCGGTCAAATCTCATCCGATTTTCACGAGGCTTGGCTCTTTCTTCATGGTTTGGCATACAGATCAATTTGGCATCTAAATCTGGCAACATTATATATGGTCCAAGTTCATGCGTAAATGGTACCCTCAAATATCCTATACAGACATAGGTCAAAATTTCCCACCCCCATAACTCGGTCAAATCTCATCCTATTTTCACGAGGCTTGTCTCTTTCCTCATGGTTTGGCATCCAGATCAATTAGGCATCTGAACCTGGCAACATTATATTTGGTCCAAATTCATGTGAATATGGTACCCTCAAATATCATTTACAGACATAGGTCAAAACTTCCCACCCCCATAACTCGGTCAAATCTCATCCGATTTTCACGAGGCTTGGCTCTTTCTTCATGGTTTGGCATCCAGATCAATTTGGCATCTAAATCTGGCAACATTATATATGGTCCAAATTCATGTGAATATGGTACCCTCAAATATCCTATACAGACATAGGTCAAAACTTCCCACCCCCATAGCTCGGTCAAATCGCATCCAATTTCACGAGGCTTGTCTCTTTCCTCATGGTTTGGCATCCAGATCAACTTGGCATCTAAACCTGGCAACATTATTTCTGGTCCGAATTCATGTGAATATGGTACCCTCAAATATCCTATACAGACATAGGTCAAAACTTCCCACCCCAATAACTCGGTCAAATCTCATCCGATTTTCACGAGGCTTGGCTCTTTCCTCATGGTTTGGCATCCAGATCAATTTGGCATCTAAACCTGGCAACATTATATCTGGTCCAAATTCATGTGAATATGGTACCCTCAAATATCCTGTATGGACATAGGTCAAAACTTCCCACCCCCATAACTCGGTCAAATCTCATTCTATTTTCACGAGGCTTGTCTCTTTCCTCATGGTTTGGCATCCAGATCAATTTGGCATCTGAATCTGGCGACATTATTTCTGGTCCAAATTCATTCGTAAAAGGTACCCTCAAATATCCTATACAGACACAGGTCAAAAGTTCCCACACCCATAACTTGGTCAAATTACATCTGACTTTCACGAGGCTTGGCTATTTCTTCATGGTTTGGCATCCAGATCAATTTGGCATCTAAACCTGGCAACATTATATGTGGTCCAAATTCATGTGAATATGGTACCCTCAAATATCCTATACGGACATAGGTCAAAACTTCCCACCTCCATAGCTCGGTCAAATCTCATCAGATTTTCACGAGCCTTGTCTCTTTCCTAATGGTTTGGCATCCAGATCAATTTGGCATCTAAACCTGGCAACATTATATGTGGTCCAAATTCATGTGAATATGGTACCCTCAAATATCCTATACGGACATAGGTCAAAACTTCCCACCTCCATAGCTCGGTCAAATCTCATCAGATTTTCACGAGCCTTGTCTCTTTCCTAATGGTTTGGCATCCAGATCAATTTGGCATCTAAACCTGGCAACATTATATTTGGTCCAAATTCATGTGAATATGGTACCAACAAAAATCCTATACAGACATAGGTCAAAACTTCCCACCCCCATAGCTCGGTCAAATCTCATCCGATTTTCACGAGGCTTGGCTCTTTCTTCATGGTTTGGCATACAGATCAATTTGGCATCTAAATCTGGCAACATTATATATGGTCCAAGTTCATGCGTAAATGGTACCCTCAAATATCCTATACAGACATAGGTCAAAATTTCCCACCCCCATAACTCGGTCAAATCTCATCCTATTTTCACGAGGCTTGTCTCTTTCCTCATGGTTTGGCATCCAGATCAATTAGGCATCTGAACCTGGCAACATTATATTTGGTCCAAATTCATGTGAATATGGTACCCTCAAATATCATTTACAGACATAGGTCAAAACTTCCCACCCCCATAACTCGGTCAAATCTCATCCGATTTTCACGAGGCTTGGCTCTTTCTTCATGGTTTGGCATCCAGATCAATTTGGCATCTAAATCTGGCAACATTATATATGGTCCAAATTCATGTGAATATGGTACCCTCAAATATCCTATACAGACATAGGTCAAAACTTCCCACCCCCATAGCTCGGTCAAATCGCATCCAATTTCACGAGGCTTGTCTCTTTCCTCATGGTTTGGCATCCAGATCAACTTGGCATCTAAACCTGGCAACATTATTTCTGGTCCGAATTCATGTGAATATGGTACCCTCAAATATCCTATACAGACATAGGTCAAAACTTCCCACCCCAATAACTCGGTCAAATCTCATCCGATTTTCACGAGGCTTGGCTCTTTCCTCATGGTTTGGCATCCAGATCAATTTGGCATCTAAACCTGGCAACATTATATCTGGTCCAAATTCATGTGAATATGGTACCCTCAAATATCCTGTATGGACATAGGTCAAAACTTCCCACCTCCATAGCTCGGTCAAATCTCATCAGATTTTCACGAGCCTTGTCTCTTTCCTAATGGTTTGGCATCCAGATCAATTTGGCATCTAAACCTGGCAACATTATATTTGGTCCAAATTCATGTGAATATGGTACCAACAAAAATCCTATACAGACATAGGTCAAAACTTCCCACCCCCATAGCTCGGTCAAATCTCATCCGATTTTCACGAGGCTTGGCTCTTTCTTCATGGTTTGGCATACAGATCAATTTGGCATCTAAATCTGGCAACATTATATATGGTCCAAGTTCATGCGTAAATGGTACCCTCAAATATCCTATACAGACATAGGTCAAAATTTCCCACCCCCATAGCTCGGTCAAATCTCATCCGATTTTCACGAGGCTTGGCTCTTTCTTCATGGTTTGGCATACAGATCAATTTGGCATCTAAATCTGGCAACATTATATATGGTCCAAGTTCATGCGTAAATGGTACCCTCAAATATCCTATACAGACATAGGTCAAAATTTCCCACCCCCATAACTCGGTCAAATCTCATCCTATTTTCACGAGGCTTGTCTCTTTCCTCATGGTTTGGCATCCAGATCAATTAGGCATCTGAACCTGGCAACATTATATTTGGTCCAAATTCATGTGAATATGGTACCCTCAAATATCATTTACAGACATAGGTCAAAACTTCCCACCCCCATAACTCGGTCAAATCTCATCCGATTTTCACGAGGCTTGGCTCTTTCTTCATGGTTTGGCATACAGATCAATTTGGCATCTAAATCTGGCAACATTGTATATGGTCCAAGTTCATGCGTAAATGGTACCCTCAAATATCCTATACAGACATAGGTCAAAATTTCCCACCCCCATAACTCGGTCAAATCTCATCCGATTTTCACGAGGCTTGGCTCTTTCCTCATGGTTTGGCATCCAGATCAATTTGGCATCTAAACCTGGCAACATTATATCTGGTCCAAATTCATGTGAATATGGTACCCTCAAATATCCTGTATGGACATAGGTCAAAACTTCCCACCTCCATAGCTCGGTCAAATCTCATCAGATTTTCACGAGCCTTGTCTCTTTCCTAATGGTTTGGCATCCAGATCAATTTGGCATCTAAACCTGGCAACATTATATGTGGTCCAAATTCATGTGAATATGGTACCCTCAAATATCCTATACGGACATAGGTCAAAACTTCCCACCCCCATAGCTCGGTCAAATCGCATCCAATTTCACGAGGCTTGTCTCTTTCCTCATGGTTTGGCATCCAGATCAATTTGGCATCTAAACCTGGCAACATTATATCTGGTCCAAATTCATGTGAATATGGTACCCTCAAATATCCTGTATGGACATAGGTCAAAACTTCCCACCTCCATAGCTCGGTCAAATCTCATCCTATTTTCACGAGGCTTGTCTCTTTCCTCATGGTTTGGCATCCAGATCAATTTGGCATCTGAACCTGGCAACATTATATTTGGTCCAAATTCATGTGAATATGGTACCTCGAAGATGCTTCCTTCTGCCTGGTGCAGGAATAGAAACCAGTTCTCGTATTAATTTTAATTTTGTAGAAGTACCATAATGCTGTCAAATAAATGTGTGGTATTTTTATTAATTGAACACATAAAATGGGTAAATTGTTTTTAGATAAAAATTATATTATATTGCTTATAATTTAATAATATTCTTTAAGTAAGTCTATTTAATTTATGTGTCCATTTATAAGATTTATTATTTTGGATTTTGTTGAATTAATCTTAATTCTTTGAATTTTTTGTAAAGAATGTGTACAATATGCAGTTTTAAATTGCTTCTGTAAGGAAAACTGTAAAAGCCTTGGACTAACTCAACTTTTGTAAAAAAAATTAATATAAATACTGAATGTGGCCGCAGCATAAAACTTTTCCAATCTGGACACAGACCACACAGAGATACACAGCATATACAAACACAAAATGTACCTGTGGCCACGCTCCAACTAGCACATGTCTAACTAAACTTTCCAATCAGACAAACGTTGACCTCTCCACCGGCTGGGCCCAAATTGAGAAACAAACTAATCGATGTGAAATGCTCGAAACGACAGCCTGCACAAATCCCAATATTCAGGGGTCGCCTTTAGAAATCTTGTGGACTGGAATTATACAAAATTGTTATCCCCTTGTCCGGTTGTCGCTAGTTGTTTATATACATTATCACTCCACCACTCAGGAAAAACTGAATTTCAGGTAAAGTAGGGTTGGGTTGCATTTTGAGCCAACTACCAACATGTTGTAGTAATCTTTTTTGAGTTACGTGAGTACTAACTTATGGGATCCGTCCATCCGTCCGTGCCTGCGTACAACTTTAAGAATTTCCAGCTTAGGTACGCACAGTATATGCCTTTGGGAAAACGCTAATTAAATTACAAACATCAAATCTCACGCAATTTGCGTTTTTCTCGCTTCTTACTTGAATACCTTTAGAGCATTTCATATATTGTGCGGTTGGCAACAAAACGTGTACCTAGGTTAGGCATCTGATCCTTGTCTAGACTCTTATTATCGTCATCTAAATGATGAACAAAATGCGGATACAACGTTGGGCTACACATTTTGAGAGGATGCCCAGTCAATGTTTTTTGGACAAAGCCACCAGATTGTAGCTTATAATAAGAACATGAAGTTAGAAAAGACAGATAATACTAGTGCTCAAAGGTCTCACGTTAACAGAAGGTTCAGGAAGGCGAATTCAGAACGAGTAAGCAATGTTTCTGGTCATTTTCATATTTAAGTGGCCGCCTTTCGCATTCACTCGGCATCGTGAAATACCGAGCAGCATGTTGTGCTTTTCACAAGCCCGATTTTGTTGGTCCGTACGTACCGGTCTTCCGGTTGTCCGGGTGTCTGTCATTACAACAGCGTCTCCTGCTTGACAGCAGCGGCGTGAAAAAGTCGTAAAGTACATTTTTTAATTAGAGTCACGAGTAAAACAAAGCAATTAGTAGGGCTGTCAGAGCAATCCTTTTACTTTCCTCTCTGTCGCTCCCAATTTCTCCGTTCTGTCCCGTGTTTTTAATTTTCTGTCCAAATTTACGCGCGGGCGTGTGAATTATTAAAAAATAAATTACGCAAAAAAAGAAATTAAAAGACCGGAAGCTGGCGGGTCAAATCGTTCTCAAACCTTTCCACTTAATGTATGACCTGGAAGTAACACTTGCTTACCATTAGTGGTTACTCTGGTTGAGTAGTTGGTTGTCAAGTATAGCTTTATAAAAAAGACTGTAAGCAAACGAAGCTGTCTGATACCGTGGGGCCGCTTATAGAAAGTTCGATTTTAGTATTTCATGCATCTGCACCATAATTAAGCGAAATCCAAAAATCTAGAGTCACAGATAAAAGGCGAACAGAGTATGTCAAAGTCAGCAGCTCTCAACTGAATAGTGCTCACCTTTTGATTTAGTTTTTAATTTATATTTTGGTTGAATCGAAATTTCCAAAAGTTTCAGAAGACAAATAAACGGAAAAACTTGCATAACTCTTGGCCTTAAACGAAGAGTGCGCCAGGCTCTGGTTAGAAAGTTTTGAACTAACCCACAGTCGCGTGGCTTACAAAAAAACTAAGTTATTAGCACCAACTGTTTTCTGTTGGATGGGCGGCTGCAGCTTGGTTGTTGCGGGTGTGGTCTGCTACTTGTTGGTGTGGCAGGCAGTCAGCTTTTAGTTTATGTTTACTGCATTTTGTGTGTGTGAACGTGCGGCAAAAATTTTTGCGTTGCTTTGCGCAAGCACCATGTGAAGCACATTGACATTTTCGGGTAGTTGGTGGCC
This sequence comes from Drosophila montana, assembly GCF_035044405.1. Lineage (NCBI taxonomy): Eukaryota > Metazoa > Arthropoda > Insecta > Diptera > Drosophilidae > Drosophila > Drosophila montana. Next base: position 100,107 of record NW_026998706.1, on the reverse strand, counting down.
TAGTCCCAGTGAATTTAAGCAATGGGTGCACTGTATGAAAGAGTGTCCCCAATACCATGCCGGTTGTTGCTTGCTTTAGTTTCTGGTTGCAGCTGCTGCATCCGCCGTTTACAAAATTTATTACACTTGCACTCTGCAGAGAAATATTTGTGGTTCTGTGCATTTACATTTTATTTTTCGAATTTAATTCTTGGTTATTTTATGAAGTTTGTAACATTTATCATACGATCTGGTGTTTTGTTAGTCGGAATAAAGAATGCCAATAGCATACAAAGGCATCTTACTTAATACTATTAAAGCATAAGTACAATATACGATGTAGGCATCTGTTTCTTCTAGGAAAAGAATGTGCTAATGTTATTAACGTAGTTAATGCTTCGCATTAATAAAAATAAACACAAGATGTCAGCAAATAAAACGAATCCAAGAACTGCTAATAATTTTTAGACATCCTAAGCAAACACTAGTCCAACATCTATATTTTAGACGAAATATAACGCTCACAATCTCTTTTAGAGTAATAAGTCTTAGCTCGATGATTTACTTATTGCAAAACTCTTGCTAAAAGCTTGGAGCCACACTTAATCCTCTTAGCTAAATTCATAGTATTTTTGCTCAGTACGATGGCTATGAGCAAAGTTAGTAGAGTCCTTCTGAAGCCAATTGAAATTGCCTTGCGAGGTAAGTTACACTGTAGAAGCACTTGAAACGAGTAGCCAAATGGAATGAAACGACGCACAAAAATTAAACTGTATTGATTTATGAAGGCGGTGTGTGTCGTGTGGTGCTCTAAAAAACTTTATCCTGCAGCACAGAAAAACTGAAGGCGAGTGCGACCTGGCAGCCAGGCAGCGGTAGGTGACTTGTTCAAAGTTCAATGAAGTATGGACTACTCGACTCTAGCCAAGTGCGCAACCAGTAAGTGGCGCAAGTTGCTTCGTCGCTTGGCAGGTTGAAACTTTGTCAAAGTCAAACAAAAAGTCGCCGAGCATTCACAACAGTCAGGGTATCTGTGAGGGCGTCAACTCGTCTGGCATTAGCAGTGCATTAGTTGATGGTACATTATTAATGTTCAGTCGTTTGATTTGTATACTTGTTTGGGTTTATGTCTGTTCAGCCCAACCTCAATACTAATTGGGTTGGATTATTCGACCAACACAAAGGTGGCTTTGAGTTAGTCGCACCTGGCCGTTTCATGCCTGTGCCAATTATTGTATAGAGATAAGTTTCAACGTATGCGTGTTTCAGTTTCTTTAGCTGTATTCGACGCTACCGACTGACCCCGTGACCTGTTGCATGACGCTTCGAACCGCGGCGGGAAGTTAATTACTTTGATTTATTTGTAAATTATTTAGCTGCTGCACGATGTTTGTACGTGCGAGGCTTGTCACAGATTTTAAATTGCACTTAATTACGTTTTCATGTAAGTACAAATTAACAAAATTTCTTAGGAGTGAGTTTAGCTGGTTTCTAAATCGACCGATAAGCACACAGCCACACCTTTAAAGAAAGTTTAAATCATTCAAAACAAAAAGCATTCGAATCACTGACTTTAAGGAGAAACGAGAAAAACTTAACTGTCTTCATTGAAACAAATTACAGCCGAGAAAATGGTGACAACGAATTTCCAGCGATAAAATCGCCCGAAAGAAGGCGTACAGAAAAAACTAATGAAGCAATGAAACTAAAACTATTAAATATAAAATGTATTGATGTCAAATAAGTCGATTATAAAATCATTTAATATGAATTGCAACAAACACATTTTGTTAGCACAATTTTATGATCCTGAACTCTATAGATGCTGTTAAATATGCTAGACACATTGTCGTTGGTTTTTGCACAACAACCGAACATATCTTTTGAGCTTCCGTTCTCAATATTTACGCTTCGTTTGTGCTAGAACTTTATTATTAGAAAAGTTTTAATGTATTTGATAAAGGCACGAACAAACCTAAAGCAGAACAATCAAACACAGTGGAAAAACAACTTATTCATGAACTGTACAAGTATTCATCCATGTTTACCATGCTGAAATGTGGTTGTTGAATGGTTGTGTATATCGACTTAAAATCTATAATATACCTAGAGAGTCGAGAGCTGATGAGTAACACAAAAACAGTGTAAGCTTAGTGTTTGGCAAGGTCAGTCGAAATGTTTATTCATATTTCTCAATTTACATACACATAGAACTTAAATCATAAGCTTCTATTCCTTGTTGTGTAACTCAACTTAGTTTCGCCTTTAAATTTGACCCAGTTACTCCGTCCGTTGACGTTTCTTGTAGCCGTTGCTGACGAGCTTTGCGTACGTAGTTTTTGTAATAGAAGTCAAAGAATAAGGCAAACATGAAGATATTCTGAATGAAGCCGATAAAAGCGATGAAGACAGGAAATTGACAAGGATTGCGAACGATCACAAGTAAAAAGTGCAGTGATAAATAGCCGAACTGAACCAGCTGCAGCTGCGTGATATGCCGCTTCCACCAAAGCATCTGTTTCAAGGCCCCCAGTGAGGTGGCAAAGTAGTAGGCGTACATAACAGAGTGCACCAGAAGGTTGATCAAGCCAAGCATGGTGCAATGCGAGCCCGCTAAGAAGGTCATATAGATCGATACACCGAAGACCATGCCAGCGTGGTGATATACATGTAGAAAGCTCACCTGGGAGTTCTTCTTGCGCAATACTATGAAGACCTGAAATAAAATGTGAGTTAGATAATTCAGAGACGTTCTGCTTTAGCTTCTGCTTGTGTCACTTACAGTATCAAGGAGATCTAGATATTTGAGAATATAGTAGCCGTAAGAGGCATAGAGCAGATGCATCATTTGCGGCGAATTATTGAGATGTTCGACAGGCTGGCAGATAAAGCTGAACTCAGGTTGGAATAAAGTGAAGTAAACCCCGTAGACAAAAATGATTGAATTTGCCACAACTTGAATAACGTTATATAGCTGCATCACAAGTTTGAGCTCGAAGGGTCGCCGCTTTTCCATCCATTTGGGCCCAAAATGTAGTACAAATGCCAAATAGACGACGATAATGAAAGCCACACTCCACAAATTGCCAGTGAGCGGTAAATGCGCAACGCGTGGATCTTTGTGCTGTTCGTACAGATCTCGCACCGTATAGTACACAAAAGCTACAACATTAGGTGCCATTTTAACTCCCTAACACTGTCACAGGATTCTGGCTTCCCTTTTGCTCCTGTTCGAATTTTCAAAATAGGCGTCAGCGTTTGCACACTGCGAAAGTCAGTATTCATCTGAGCAATAAACACTAACATGCCCACGTGTTGAAGTGTCCGACCACAATATACCTCTGTCCAGCGCTTGATATGGTAATGACCGCTAAATGAGAAGCGTTAAGCTCGCCCAATTGACCTATGCAAAGCGTCGGCAGCATTGCCTGCAGTGGAATGTGATGTATGCGAGTGGCATTGGCCACGGCGACCAACAATGACAACTATGACGACAAACTATGACGTTTCACGTTCTGGAAGGTATTTATTTATATTGTTTTGCTGAAACAAGCAACGGTTGAGATTTTATTTGACTTTCGGTTAATGCCCGTTACCCGACCGCGAGATAATGATTTTAACTACTTTCGCACAAATTGAAAGGCTATTAACGGAATCTTGCGATATAACAACGGCCATTCTAGACGCTCTCATAGGGTCAGCCACGACCTTGTCTGCACTGGCGTCTTGCACGAACTTGAGTCAGTACCTTCGAGTTGGCTAAAAACCATCATTTGCATTTTGTTCGCAGCTGCGGAATATGACAATAAACGGGCTGCAGCTCATTTACACAAATAAGCTATAACCGCATGACTGTTGGCGGCCATTTCCATCTAGCCTGCTCGCAGTTGGATTGGGCTTGGACTCGGGAACAGCTCGTCGGCAATGTAAAGGGCCGCTGGTAGCGTAATAACCATAATGCCGACGTTTATGGCCACAGCAAACAAGAAAAATAATAATGGTAATCATTTTGCCGTTCGCCGGAAGTATGCAAATATACGAGACGACTACGATGATGGCAACGACGATGTCGATTCAGTTACACAAAGCATATGGCGCGAGAAGGCCGTGACCTGCTTCAAGGATATGGTCAGGTGTTGGGTTGGATTCGCCAAGGACCAAGTCTACAACCTTGAGTTCTGTTCTACAAATGATGCGTTAATGAACGTGACACATACATATAGAAAGTAAACAGCGGGCCCAAAGCAAATATACTGTCAATGCGAACGTGTCTTACCGAGACATTTTCTATGTGTGTGTGTCTGCTGGTAATCATGGTTCACTGAATGAAAATAATAATCTCTTTCGGCAGGAAATGAAGGGAAATTCAACAGGAAGCTTTCGTGACGTGCCGCAAACATTCCATGTAAATAAACCAATTCTTTTAGTACTTGTGCCTATTTCTGTGGCAGCCTCTTTGGATGCATTGAAAAGATGAATTTAATTATCTGGTTTCCATTATTTAATTTTTTAAACTTTGGAATGTTCAACTCTGATTGTTGACCTAAAATGTTGCCTGTCTATGCGGTATTTCCAGATTTGATTTACTCGAGTAGATCTCTCTTATAAATGTATTGCCTTCACCATATTTTCACTGTCACACTTAGCAATGCAACTGGAAACTGTAATAAGTTAATTGCTTTTAAATAACTCTGTTTTTAGCAATCGTATCTGATTTTCTAATCAGCTCTCTATATCTGGGGACTGTATGACCGGCGTATGTGTACCTTACATTAAACCTAACTTTTTAAGTTCGATTACCTGTCGCAAACGCAATTTTTATTGCAATGACTGAATGCCAGAGGCCCGACCGCGTGACTTCAAATTCTCCCCAGGGTCCCCTTTACTATTTAGTATTTAAATATGTGAATATTTGCTTTTATTGGTAAAATTTTAGGAAACCATTTGGACTCTAGTAGGCCACAAAGTATATGTACATAAAAAAAATTAATGCTTATGTTTCAAGTTTTTATAGACTGAATCTTGAGACCAATCTGGTTCGCATATACACAGTGAATATCCTAGCAGATCATTCTTGAATACATTTTTTTTTCAGTATACCCTTTTTTACTTGTCGGCTTAGTTATCACCCATCAACGGGCAGTGTTAATATTAGTCTGCATAAATGTGAGTCCAGTCTCAGTTCTGTATATCAATCATTCTTGGGCTGTCAAAGTAAATCCCCTGGTAATAGGATATTTATTTCTATTTCCTCGCGGATATTTTATTATAATTTTTCTTTATTTTTGATTGCGCTATTGCATTTTTATATACGAATGCGTTAATACAAACACAGAGATATCGTACAAGTGTGCGTAGTTACGCGGAACTTCAAATCAATCGGCCTTATTCCGTTAAAGCCAAGCGAAGGACACACGTAAATTCGCCTCATGTTGGTTGTTCTATAAAGCCATGTCCCCTTTTAGGGTGACAGCCATAAGAGCAAACCAAAGAAACAAAAAGGCAGTAATAGAAACGATTTCGTAAAAATATGACAAACAATCAAAACGTATTCGAAAAAACCACAACACAGCCAACAAAACTTGCCAGCTGAGCCCGAGATTTGTTACCCAGCAGCAGCGCAGACCCAGCCCCAGCCCCAGCAAGGCAGCCTAGTCAGCCAGAGTGCTGTGCTGGGCGGTGTTGTAGTTAATGGAGATGAGGCGCGGCCGGCGTGAAGTAGGAAAAATAGCTTTGCCGTTCGTTGCACAGAGGAGGACTGATGAAAATTTATTGCTGCCAACATACCCATAGGGATTCGCAAATATAATACTACAACCACAGCGGGGCGGATCCAACAGTTGGACAGATGAGCGCGCGAACAGATGGCAAGAAGGCGTCGGCGTCGGCATCGGCGTCGGCAGAGGTAGCAGCGACGTCGGTAGCGAGGCGACTGCATACAAACACGTACAACATGTCATGCAGTTTGCTCGGTCCCTTGTTGTTGCCTGGATCTGAATCTGAATCTGGATCTGGTCTATGCGCTCGTTGCTATGCTAACATGTTTGTAGTGAGTGTGTGTGTGGAATGTGTGTGTTGGGAGTGTAATGTCTGTACGCTAGATGGGCGTGCGTACGGCAAAACTAAACCTATGAAAAATTCTACAAAGCAAAACATATAAAATGCGGTTTTCGCAGCACTCCGCTCTGTGAGGAAATCTGTAAAAAATCTGTTCAAAAAATATGTATATGTGTGTGTGTGTGTGTGTATATGACAGCTAGAACATGCTGCTTTACCCTCTACCTCGACTTCTATTCAATCTCATATAGTGTTGTTGTACATCGTGCTCAGCTTAGCCGAGCTGCATGCACGCACTCTTCATGTTTTGTTATGAAAATTTAAGTGAAATCACTAAAAATGCCAAACAAAACTGCTAGATATGCAGATATACGGCACAAGGGGCGGGGGTAGACGTATTTGTATTTGTTGTTGTTGGTGCAAAAGAAAGCCTTCGGGTGGAAAGCTTTTGCTGGCTACGTGTGTTCTTGATGCTGTTTTATTTACGCTATTAGAGTACATTTATGAAAAACTGTAGTCAGTTTATGAAATGTGACTTGATGTGAGTTAATGTGCTTCCTTTAAGGACAACCGAATGGGAAGTGTAGTGCAACAGATTTCTTAGTAGGCGACAGCTGCTGTTTTTATCGCAGGACGACGATATCACTTGTAAAATGGGTCAAGCAAAGTTAATGTTGCACGATTCTCTTGTAGTGCCGGACTGTTGTGCTATAAAGAGTTTTCAGCTAATGGTTTTGGCTACTCAATAAACATTTGTCAACGACGCAGTAGTACGCCCACCCAAGGCGATGCCGCCAATTTGCCGTCCGTCCTTTGCTTGGCTGGTTGTGAATCGTACGTCCTTCTATATGTCGATGTCAATGGCTACGTTTTATTGCCTTGTCCTTTGCAGCCAAAACAAAAGCGCCGAAAACAGCAACGCAGCGGGGAATGGGTATGACACTCACAAAGCTAGTTCAAAAATTTATGATCAGTGACAAAAGCACATTCCCACCTGTGATATACCTTAACTGCTGCTCACTTTGTGCGTCTGTGCTGCTGTTATTGTTGTGTGCTTTGTTGTTGCGTTGTTTTCTTTTTTTGTTTTTTTTTCTCAGTGTACACGCCTTTTCAGTGCCATTGTTACACACACGCCCCGCCCCGCCCCGCCTCCAGGTCGACAGAAACGTTGGCAATTCCACGGTGCGCCACGCATCGATGGCCCTTTTATGCGCTTCGCAGTTTTCACATTTTTTGTGCGCGCGCTTGCCTTGGATTTTTGCGATAATGGAGACAAATGTTGGGCTCTTAAATTTATCGATTGGTTGGTTTGTAAAAGTTGCTAAGAAAAAATATTGGCCTGGCATGTGAATTTGTTTTTATAGGTAGGTTAGCTGTGCATGTGATTCCATGCCAAGCGCTGCACAGATTTAATGCTTTAAGTCGAGCAAAGTCCAACGACACACCTGATCTTTCAATTTATTTCTTGTTTTTCATTGCCTAATAGAAGAAAAGCAAAGTCGACGCCCAATAGCAAACAATGAATTGCGCTCTGCCCAAGATAAACTTGCGCCAAGATAAGCCAACTATTTGTGCAATGTACCCTGTTACCTCGCTGCTCTTGGCCACAGATCTGAAATTTGCAATTCGCCTGCCGGCCTGCCTTTGGAAACTTTCAAATTGAAAGTTCATCGCATTTAGGCAGCTGTTCCGCCTTGGGACTGGGAAGACGCATCTGGCAGGCAAATTTTTTTTGGACATTTGTTGGTCTCCAGCCCTTCGTATATACGTATCTGCATCCAGATCTGTGATGCTTGAATTTGTGCACTCTTTGTAAAGGTATTATGGGGCGAGCGCCAGTAGCAACAACAGCATGCGCTGCGGATTAACTATCAGATAAACGCAGCATCTGTAGTTTGTTTACTTTAGCGAACTTTTAATTTTTCGTGCTCACGCAATTCCAGCGTTGCGGTCCGGCTTTGGCGATTAGGGCTTAACATTAAACACTGCAACGTGCTCAAGGCCCTCGGCGACCGGATTTATACAGCGTTACATTGGCATTTAAATAGGGTCGGGATTGTTGTATAAAGCGCGTTTCGCATATTTTTTGCAAACTATTTTCTTTTATGTAAAATCATAAATGCTACATAGGTTGAATGCTGCGGCAAATAAAACAAGTAGTAATTCCTCTTGCCGAATACCCAGTATTCCGGCTTAAATTATCCTTTTCAAAAAAAAAAATATAACTTTAAAGCATGACCGATCAATATGAAACTTCCAGCCAACTTGGAGGCTTGTAGAGATCACAAATTCAATCGTTATGTTTGTATTACCTTAAGGTCCTCTTTACTCATTTTAAAGGTAAAGGTACCCTAGTACACTAAATGTGGAGGGAGAAATATTATAGATATAAATAGGGTTATGTACTCGTACACGTTAAATGCATAAGGACTGGAGGAGAGCACCCATCAGTTCCCTTCCCATAGTAAAGCATTAAAATGCCTGCGGGCTCATGCTTTTAGTGGCTTGGAGCTGCCTTTGTTCGCCGGCTTGGCAATATATATATTTAAATATGTAAATATATATAAATTGTATATATATACATATATATAAATGATACCTACAACTATGTCTGACATTGCTTGCAACTAACTGCGAATCACTTACCTCGATTTGAAGTGGCGGCATCGGCGTAGCAGAGGGCGGATAGCAGACATCCTAGGCTAATTACAATCAAAATGGGACAATTCATTTTCAGCGGCGCGTAATTGCGGGGACGACTGCACGCTGAGGAAGTCGCACCGCTCCTGGGGCGTATGCTACGCGAAATTATTTTCATTGTTTTACGTATCCCGTGCTACGTATACGCACCCTTTGTTTTAAAATTGGTTGAAGTGTTCTCTTGTGCGGCGCGAGATGTCTCCCGTAATTGATATGGTATGTGAAATACAATGCGCTGTTTCGTGCTCGCTTTAAGTTTTAATTTATTAGAAGCTTACATACTTTCCATCAAATTCCACCGCTTCTGCTCAATTTTATTTTTATTTTATGTGTTTTCAAAAGCGCTCTTTGCTTTTCCAGCTAATTAGCAAGCTTTTTCTGTATTGCATACGTTCACTTTTCCTTTGCCAGATTTTATTGCGTTCAATTGTCCTTGACGCTTTCTAAACAAAAGAGTGTACATTTTTAAAATATTATTAGTAAACTATATTTATATAAATAGTATATAAATGGGTTGGTCTATTAAATCAGAGCTTATACAATTTTGATATACTCAGTTTTCAGTACTCAGCTCAACTTTAACAAGTTGCATTAACAAACAAAAAGTTGGCACAGAAAATTTTACCACAAAGTACAATTATTTAAGAAAACGAAAGCTTTAATGTTGTCTTAATTTCCCCTTGACCAGAAGTTTTCATGTACAAGTATGAAAATCCCATATTTTACGAAATTAACGAGAAAAGCCTTAAAGTACCTGACGGAGACGGGGGCCAAAGTAAACTGAACTTCAACGCAAAGCTCATAGCCAAATAACGAATTGCTCTTAAGGACATACTCTTGCATGTGCACACATAAACACATACACATACATATACAAATGGGCACCTCTTAGCACGCTTCTATTCTGATCTACCCGCTGTCATATTTAAAGGCAAAGTTTTGCATAATTTAATGAGTTTATTTTTCGTAATAGGCCAGCAGAAGGACCGAGCTGGACCGAGTGCATGTGTGGCCTGAGGGAGTGCCAAAGAAAAACAAGTTAGCTGAAAAGTTCAAAATTATTTCATTATCACTTCCATGCAGGGCAAAACTCAAGTGCCAAAGAGGCCACAAAAAAAGTGCTTTATAGCTATACAATTTTTTTTGTTTTGTTCGTTGGAGGCAAGACGCGGCTGCTCATAAAAATCAAGTTATAAATTTAGATTAACCCATGCAGCCGATACTACTTCCGTGAGGAAGAAAAAGCAGTCGGGGAACGCGGCTAGTTCACTTTTACACTCGTCCATTCACTCGGTTTAGCCACAACAAGGGCGCGCACGAAACCCATTAAAGTCACTGCGCTTCTGACGTACGTTGTATGCGTGTTTGAGAGTACGCCATGTATAATTATCTATCGTATTCATTATTGCCATGGGCAGCCAGTGCTGGGTCGACGGCTTGGTATCAGGAAGCGCCCTGCGCAGTGCACCCTAGCGCCTTCCCGTTGCTTCGCCGCATGTCCTGGAGGAGCAATAAAATATTTGTATCCATTTTGTACGCTGCACAATCGACTTGAGGCTTCGTAGGTGGTAGGTGCTGTAACATTTATGCGCTGGCCATGTAATTACTCAAAATTATTCCAAGTATTTTGCAGAAGTGGAGTCAACAGAAAGATAACAGTTTTATATGCTTTGGCCTATGCTACCAAAAAGCCCTTATCATGTAGGCGGTAAAGAGTCATAAATAAACAACGAAACGGGAGATGATGGCCATAGCCATTGTCCATTGTCATTTTGCAGCCACCTTGGCTGGTACAGCATTAGTCGATGTTGTTGTTGGCCATGGTTATCAGTTTTATGGGTGCTCGGCCTTCAGACTTTTTATTTATAGCAGAGCGTCGGTTACTTTCAAGCAAGATCCTGCTTTTTCTTTACCTTGGAATAAATGCTCTCTAAATAATTTGGTAGCCTATTTGTGGCTTCTTTCGCTGTTGAATTCTGTCCGGTTCTCCGCAGTCAAATTTTACGTGCGACTTCACCGTTCCTAATTTTTGCGCTATCCATTTGATATCTAACCTTAACTAATTGCGACTTTCGCTTTCAGAAAACTGTGTCCTGCGGGCTATTTGTATCTGTGGCTGTTGGCCGTATAAATTGCACTTTGCGGTATAATTTCAAGCTACAAGTTGCTTGCGCAATTAGTTTTAGCTGGTTTCACTGTTAAACAGATTTTCTGTCAGCAGGCGCTGAGCGCCAGTGGGACGTGAATGAAAACGAAACAAAACCAACGGAAAGGAGAAGCCACGTCTTTTGTCAGTTAGTTTCTGTGGTCGACAAGCGAAACTTTAAAATGGGTTAATTGCATTGTAAACTAGACAAACAAATGGCAAACAAGTGCCGTAGAAACTGAGCAACAAAACAACAAACGCTACTGCCGCCACTTCGCAGCTTCGGTATTCGCAAGAGCCTGGTGCAGATTCGATTCAAATAGATGATTTTTATTTTTTAATCCGCCGCAGTTCTTTCATAGGATGCCTTGCAACTGAGCAAGCATAATTAAAATTAGCAAAACCATGTTTAAAAGTCTGCTAAAGACGACAACCAACCAGCAGAGCTCATTTCATGCTCTACTGCAACCGCGTTAGGCAGCATTGGTTGGGAGTTTAATCAAGCCAGAGCAGCCTATGCATCAGCAACGACCTTACTCAAACATGCAAGCCTAACCCCTGGCGAGCAGAAAACATGTATTCACAGCGTAATACTGTTAGCTGAAGGCCATCACTCAGTCCGCTAAATTTGTTTAAATCAGATTGAGGACGAAATGTTGCCTGTGTACTATTTTGATATTGAAATGATACATACTTCAAAAGCTAGCAGAAAAAAAACCGACGCATACAAGGGCTTAGTTCAAAGTTCAAGCTATGCCTTTCAAAAAGTTAGCCAAGTCAAGGAGTACTGACACTCCAACATTGTGCGGAGTTGGCACACACGCTTGCATATGCTGACACAGAGGCCTAATATGTTGGTCTTGTTGAAACATTTCTCGGCTAAAGAACTTTTATTACAAAAGATCTCGATAAAAGATTATTAAAATTTTCCAAACGAGTGGCACAAGTTCACTGCAACAGTTCTTCAAGTGCTTGCGGGCTGCAGGTTATCTGCAGTCTCTGTGTCCCACAGAGGCGGCATACTCTACTTCAACCTAAGTACATCTGCGTCTAAAAAGTTTGTTGCCAGTCTCCATGTTTCAAAAGCGATGAATACAGTGCACATCAAGCTCTCAAGCTCATTCGCGGATTTTGCTGAGCGGTGCGACATAGACATAAATATAATAAAATATTTGCCTTTCCTCATACTTCTGGCAGGAAAATGAAAGGATAAGGCAACTAGACGACTGGTCACTTACCAATGGATCGATGCTGACAAACGAGTAGCATAAACATATAAAAAATGAAAATACCTTCACCATATTAACTTAATATATGATGGTTGATGTTAGCTTTAAAAACGTATTTTGCCTGCGCCTTGCTTGGTAGAAACCAGCCGGCTAATCCTATGCATTTTTGCTGAAGCAAACATAATTCATCTTTTATGTACAGTACGCTGGTCCTTGCCGGTGTGGCACCTATGTAGTTGAAGTATGTATTGGTATTACGAGCCTGGGGCTGTGGATTCACTTAGCAATTACTGCTTTATTTATTATGCCGAAATGAATTATCCCTTACCGCCACGGGATGCAATTTCTGCTTGCATTGCTTTTTGAGCTGTTCACAATATTCTTCTATGGATAGCACTTATGTTTGCCCCCATTGTTACCTACCCCTACGCTTGTTGCCAACGCGCTTATTTGATGTCAACGTCATCAACGTTCAGCGATGCCTTAAGCGGAAATAAACACGATTGCAAAAACAACAACGTAAATGTTGTCTGCGTGTACACCTGGTTAGAGCTGCGGTACCTTTGAGTTTAAGTTGTACAGTCATGCTTAGCTGATTTTAAAATTAATCTATTGATAAATTTTTAAATATAATTTAATTTAAATGAGTAAATAGCAGTACATACTATTTATATGCATACAAGGTTTTATTTTAATATGTCACTTCTCAGTTATAAAATCTAGCCTTTTGACCAAATATCGAGCACAACCAAATCCATAAATTAAACAAAATGATAGCGAAAAAATTGCTAACATAAAAACCACAATCGAAACCATTATAATAAATTTCTAATACCAAAAAAAGTTATTTTTGAAAGTTTAAAGTCCCAACTGCATTGAATGACAGTCAGGATTTTCAGAAAAAAACAAAACACAAAAGTTACATGAACTTGTGACTTTGGCACTTGTAAAGGTAAATATTAAAGCAAATATTGTTAACGAACGTAAAACGAAGCACACATACTGAAACTAACCAGCTGTACGGAAAAAATGGCAAGAACGCTAATGAAAAACCCCATATTTTCGTACGTGAAATTATTTACGACTGACTTCAATATTGAAGAAAAAAATCCTTATGTTACAAAACGTTACGCATCACAAATACTGATAAGGCATTGAAGGGAAAGCCTTCTTCTTTTTTTTTTTTAACACGAAGTCGTGCTATATACAAACAAAGCAAAGTCAGTGCGTCTTACCAGAAAGTCTTACTGACATAAAACTTGAGCCTTGTGCTACGATAAGAACGGCAATCACGAAATGATATTGAGAATATTGATTGTCAGGACTATGCTGCTCGAATTTAAATTGACAGAAGTGTAAAAGAGGTATCATCACGTTGATTTTGCTGGGATCTAACTTATGCCTTCTGTTGACTAGATGACTAGGTAAGGTGATTCTTTTTATAATCAAGACCAATTGTGTGTGTGATACTATGAACAAACGGAGAGTGAATGGTATCTCATTAAATGAAATGGCGCTCACTCAATCAGTATCAAAGTCAAGGTCAAGAAAGGATTTAATATTTTGTTGTTAATTATCATAAGGAATGCTATTAACAAATATAATGCCACCGCTAGACTAGGTGACCAATCATAAAAGCCCATTTGATGGACATCTATCAAAACCTAAGACTGTCTAGCCAATGCATTCCCCATTATTCTTATTTTTTCTTTTAACGTTGATGTTAACGTTAACATACTCATTAATTTTAGTGACATGTGTTGTCCTCACACAGAGCGTGAACAAATTTCTGTGATACCCTACACATAGAAAGTAGGAAAATTAAATAATTCCGACTGTGCACAATAGCCGCCGGCCTGTCTCACTTGACAGCGCAAATTGACTGAGCGCTGGTAACTGTCGTACCCAGACAGGTAGCAATGTTCACCTTTTGTTTCCAGCGACAGTTTAAGAGGCACACGATGTATTGTGACAGTTGACAAGTTGTTTATGCAAAGTCACTGTTTAGATTGACGGACAACCTGTAGATGAGCTACATTTTCTTTACATATTAATAGTACCAAATTTGTAGTACCATCCGTGGGCCACTTGAAGAAAGTGGCCAATTAGAAGTTTTTTATGTGTTTTTTTTAGTTTCACAAGGTAATTAATTGAAATTTCAATTGCAGTGAGTCTTAGCCGGGTTAAAAGATATGTGTTCAGCACTTTTTTAGCCCCAGCCTGCGGCAGCCTTGCTTATACATACAGCTCGCATTCAACGTGATGAATCCACTTCCTTCGGCTAAGCGGAGAAAACTTTCAGCCACAGACTTTGTCCTGGCTGTCAGCACCACTTGCTAAACGCTTTTCCAGTTCTCCTTTGTTGTAGTAGTTTTCATAAGCTGCATGTATATGTGTGCTTATGCATGTGTCTATGGCGGCACAAAAGCTGTTGCTTTCCTGCTTAGGCGCTAGCTAAATGTTTTACCCGCAGGGGCAAGGCACCAGACACGTGAAAGGACCCTTGTGCCTCTCACAATGCATGCTCTTGGCCACACCAAAGATTTTCTTTTCAAATTTCCTTCGGTGTTGCCCCTTGTTGCTTGTCGCAGTGGTTCTTTCAGTCCGTTTACTTCCTTGCTGCTATTAACTATAATTACCGCATTAAACGGAAAAGTGTCTTAATATTCAATTATAAGTTTTTTTCTTATCCACAGGCCTTTCGTAAAATACATTTATGCGTGTTTTGTGCTATTTGCGGCGGTCTATTGGAAAAGTTTCACTTACATTCTGTCTTTGTTTACTCTTCTAGGCTTTAATGACGCTTGAGTGCGTACAAATTATATCACTAAATCCTAATGATTGTATTGCTTTTGATTTTGTGCCAAAAGTTGTTCGAGTTTTGTCGCCTGTTTGTGTATTGATCGGCTGCTAGCCAATGTACGTTTCGCTGCCAATGGCCATTTGTTTTATTGGTGCATCGATAAAATAAATTGTATTTGCTGCCTGCCGGCGCTGCTAATGGCCTAGTTGAAAGTTTCGACATCAGCGACTGACTTTCGGTACATTGACAACAACACATGGCACAAACAGTGCTAATGAAATTACGAGTATGCTCCTCTATCCAGCCCCTCAGACTTAACTGTAATACGCATCGTGCCAAATCGTTGTGCAAACGCATTCGAAGCAGCTCACACGCACTTCAATAAACTAATGAACACTATTAAAGT
The DNA here is from genome assembly GCF_035044405.1 of Drosophila montana. Lineage (NCBI taxonomy): Eukaryota > Metazoa > Arthropoda > Insecta > Diptera > Drosophilidae > Drosophila > Drosophila montana. The sequence goes on along the minus strand of NW_026998706.1, from coordinate 84,787 downwards.
CAGCAGCGTGGGCGCTAAGACCTCATTGCTGGCACCGACAGAATTTTAATTAACAAATCGTAAAACGCTAATTTTGCATATTAATAAACACGACACACCATACAACCGAGCTCCACGGCACAGACGCCCGTAGTCGAGGACTATAGGGCTGGGTAAAGCACACTCATAGACCTGAGTACGACGCGACACGCACACGGTGGAATTAAATATCCGGGTATATTATGCTTGCTTGGAATATAAGTAGTAGAAACTAATTTCAATTCTGCTCAATTCACGTGAAAAAGTCTATTTGACTAGAAGTCAGGCAGATAATAAAAAGAAATCTCATTACAATTGTAATTTAAATTACATTCGAAGTACGAAAAATTGCAAAAAGTATACCTGGAATTCAAAAAACGATACAAAAAAAGAGTTTACATTTTTATCCGGTGGATAATGCTGAGGTAGGGCAAACGTTCTATATCACACTCTATCTAACGCCTCGACCATGACAATGCTGTTGCCGCGAATACAAGAAATACAAGGAAGAATACATATTGTTGAGCTACGTTAAGCTTCCATAGTTGTTCAACTGGACTCTCTTAGATATGCTATAGCTATGTAGCCGTACATAATAAGCATAATAAGCTCTTCAATTCTTATTGAATAATTATTTTCGCTTAATTCCAGTTTTCCAAGCAACCCATCTACTAACGTTTCATTTTACAAAATAATTAAGATACTTTCTGACAGTTTTAGCAATTAAAATTGCAACTTGTTTGTAATTTTAGTCGCACACAAAAATCCACCTACTCACGGCATTGTTACCTAAAGTCAAATCTACCTGATTTCACAGGTTTAATTTCAAAAAGGATATTTTATTATCACAATTTTTTTCCAATTTGATTATTTTTGTCGTAGACTAGGTTATCATACATTCTTTGCCATCATCCATGCTTTGATTAAATTAAATTTATATTTAGAAAAAGCTTTTCTGTGTAACTTATTTTGAACAAGGCACCTGTCATAAATAAGTAAGCAGGTCAATAAGTTGCACTTAAAGAAAAACAGAGTGTTAATTTCCATCGGAAATACAGAAACTTCTTATCCACGAATTTTTATCAAAATTTGATATTTTTCAAATAAAAAATGGTGAAGAAGAAATGACAATAAAATGAAGGTGCACATTTTCGGGCGACACATTCACATTGTGTTCTTGATTTTATTACAAGCCTTTTACGTTGACAATAGCAGCAAAAAGGTCGAATAGCACCCGTTAAGGCTACTTGTTAGCCTATAGAAAATAGCAAAAAAATATCGTGGGAAATGTGGTTCAGAAAATAATTTGAATGCAAACTCAACTATTCCTTGACGACTTCCTGCAACAATAGAATCCACAACAAAAGCCGAAAAAGAAAATTTAATAAATTAAAGCTGGCTTTTGAGCTGACAAAAGTTGCGCAAAAAAGTATGCAACAAAAAAGGAACAATACAATACCAAAACAAAATTGTATATATTTCTAAATAATTTACATAGAGATGTTTTTTGGTAAATTGTTAGACGAAAAAAGCGGAAACGTCTTAAAGCGCCAAAATTGAATTTTTTGTTGCAAAGCAGCGAACGAATAAGTCTTTCATTTATATGCTTCCAGGCACAACAACTTAAAGAAGACAAAACGTGGCGTGACGCAAAAAGGCCTGGATAAATACGATGTTGTCAAAATATCTCCTGCCAATCTGTCAGCTAGTCGGTAAGTGAAACCCTTGCAAGGATTTGTAATATGCCCTACGAGCGAAGTTTTGCGCGAGTAAACATTGTAAGTTGCTGGGGTAGAGCGCAGAAGCTGTCGTAGGAAAAAACTCGTATAATTAGTAGAAACTTGAATAAAACCCCGAAAAATTGCTTTAAACTGAGCGTGAAAATGGTGTTCGGTGAAATCCATCACAGCCTCGCTGGTTTAATTGGCATAAACAGAGGTTCTTGGGTAAATATATATTTGTACAGTATCACCCATGTTTTGGTTCGCTATCCATGGGTCATACTTGCAAACTAGTTAATAGTCCACATTTTGCTAGTAAATAACTTGTTACGTTAAGAATTATAATTTTCTGGTGCTGTTTGTATGCATTTCCGAGAACAACAGTTGCAGAATAAATGTGGTACTGCAGCATATGGCAAAAATATATTAAAGTATTCATCTTTGTAGGCAAATTATTTTGGGTATACGAGCTCGAGTGGGTAAATATTCAGTGACATGCCGTTGAGCTTTTACAAATATTGTAATAATGACAGCACAGACTGTGAAGGAAAGACATGCTGAAGGTTACTTGGCTGGCAGTGGCAGCAGGCAACTGTCTTTTTCTAGAAATAGCTGAGAGAAAAGACTCGTCCATGCCAGTTTGAATATAAAGTCTGAAGCGGAAGCTGCATACACAAATATTCGAGCAGACATTCAAAAGTCAGCATAAAATTTAATTAAAATTTGTATAATAACTACAGCTGGGCTCTAACCAAAATTAGAACAGAGTAAGGTCAAATGTATTGCATCCTAGTGGGTACAAAGGAATGCCATATCCGTTCTTCTTCTAAAATGTGCTAGTAAAATGCCGTTAAAGACATTCGCTGTAAAATGTCCCATTTGATGAGCTCTATTTGAACTAGCTTTGTCTCTATAGTAGTATGTATAGTATGCTACAAGCGAAATCGAAGTTATTTAATGGTCTGGCATGTGCCGCTAGTTAACTGACTAATCGCATTAAATTAACACAAATAAAGCTCTTGGCAGCCAACAAACCCAAACAATTACAAGGCAGATAGTAAAAGGCAGCTTAAGGAGGCGATAAAAAAAGTGTTGGTAAAACAAATGAAAAAAAGAAAAAAAAAACAATCCAATAAAGTGGTTGTTGCTCTTCCTTAGTTTTGCTTGCTAAAGGCGTTTATAAATTACTTAAATCGGTTAATGCGAAACAAAAAAAAAAAAAACTGTAGGCGCAACAGGAACATCCTGCCCCAACAACATCCCGAGAATCGGAGCAAGGAACAACTTGTGTCGTGACCACCACGTACGCACTACTGCAGCAGGGCAATACGTTTTTGCTGCCGTCCTGCACAAGTATGTGTAAACCACAGGCAGACAAAGGACTCTGTGTAGATAAAGGAAAAGCTGTAGGCGTAAGAAAATCCTCTCAATTGATTATCAATCAATTTTTGTGCCAGTGTGTGGAAAACAAAAAAATTGAGGCTAAGAAAAGCCAATGAATGGTATGAAACAAAGTCTAGCGCCTTAGATTGGGGCTACTGCGTACGATTGTGCTAATGGAATTAAAACTGGCAATTTCGGCCATGGTGGTTGTCAGGCTGCCTTGCTAGATATTCGTTCTATGTTGGGGCTTGCTATAGCAATATCTTCTCACAGTAAGATAATTGACTCGTCTAACCAAATTAATGAACACAAATCAATTGCATTAAGCGACAGATAGTGCGTGTAGGCTGTGTGGCTTAGGCTCTCGTAGGTTTACCTAAGAATACCGTACATTTTGGCCAACGAAATTGGGATTAACGCTAAGTTCAAGCGTTGGCCTATTCGGGTGCTCAAATTAATGCTAACCAACAGCTTATAACGACTTATTTATGCATCACATAGCGGAATACGGCTTGAGTTTGGAGCTTCTCATAATAATTAAGGATTATTATGCCTCTTCTCGAGACATTTGCTTTAATTTTCCCTATCTGTGAATTCCAGGAGGCATTTATTGCTATAACAAAAGCAAAATGAAAATATCCTTCTGCATGTCGGGAAATCGGTTGTGTGTCAATTCTATGTGTTGGCCTTATTAGAGGCAGCGCACCAAATATATTTGGGCTATTTTCCGACAACATCCTTTGTTGTATGTCTATTCAAGGAGATATTTTCGCCCATTGCTTGTTTTCCTCTTCACACGTCGGCGCATGTGTTTATTTCACATCTCGCACTCGGCTCGGCTCAGTTTTGCCTTATTTCATGTTGGCATTTGCACAATTTCTTGCCGGTCGTCTTGTGGGTTTCGGCGTCTTCTTGATGGAAATTTTGCTTTACTTTTTGGTTTTCCACATTTCGGCGCCTTGGCATTTGCCTGTGTAGTTGGTGGAAGCGCCTCAAGCCACCGCAAAACAATGAAAATTGGTTTTGTTACTTTACTTATTTTGCACCGGCTGTTGGCTAAGTTTGTGGTTGGCAATGCGAGTGCGGCTGAGACTGAGCCTTTTTGCCCAAGACGTTAGCCTTTTATTGCTCGTGTTATTGTCGGAGTATTTATTTGGCAGCCGTAAATGTAGCGAGATATGCAACTTTCTGCGTCTTTGGCGGTTTGCGTACCAACCCCGTTTTATATTTGCGTTTTGTTATTTTTTTATTTCTGTTTATGGTGTTGGGCATTATCTCATAAAATGTAAAATGTAAACACTTGTAGGCTGGCAGTCTGGCTGCCTTGGCCGCTGGTTGACTGGTTTTGTCTCTTTAGCACGTACACGTTTATCTCCTTAATGTGATATTCAGTGTCGTGGCCAGACCTATTGTCCACCGGTAAGCGTTTCGATAGGTAACATATATATCATATATTTTGCTAGTTTTATCAGAGTTCGCATTGATATCTGAAAATGTATTACCTTATTGTAAGGGGCCCAATCTATGACAACATATCGGTACACATTCGTATAAGTTGTTCACTTTTAATACACCTTTTATGGCTTACTGTTATTTTATTTGAATTAACTTTATGTGTGTTATGCGAATAATTCAAGGCTAGTTCGAGTTAATTAGCCTATTAAGTCTACCTTCTTGGCAGCTTAAGTACGCACATGCATAAACGACAGTATCTGAATCTATAACTCTAGCTATCTATTGAGCAGCAGGGAACAAAATCGCGTACGCGCGCGGAACGTGTCAACTTTGTGTCAGAGTTCACTTTCTACTAAACGCTTTTTGCTGAGCGCGTGCTGCCGATTACTGTTATTTGCTCGGCTGGCTGTCGGGAATGCTTCGTGTGAGGTCGTAGCAAGTCGTGGTTGTTCCTCGCAACAAAAGTCGGTGAGCGAGAACAGCATGGAGTCGATTGCGTTCTCATTTGTTGTAAGGACAAAGTTGGGCGAGCTAACTTAAGGATGCGGCGAATTTAAAGGCAGGCTTGAGGCTTGTAGTTCAAAACCTTCAGTGAAGGAGCATTTGGGTCATTTACGGCGATCGTCGTGAACCTAAATGAAAGAACTATACATTTTTCAGTTTATAGTATTGTTCAGATTACATTACTGTAAAAATTGTATCCCTCTGTAGCACTTTGTATAGTTTTGAATATATAGCATGTAAATCTTCGAGTATCAGTAAGTAGAGTAATCATAGCTATGGGTATGTGCTCTCTATACAAAGTTTCTCCTCAAGTTATCGCCAACGCGTTTAGCCGACAACTTCACTCCGAATATTTAAGTGCCAAGGGGTAATTTACATTCGAACATTCCGAAGTGTGCCTGCAACATGTCCGTTACAACATTTTGTTGCATCCAAACACAGCGTTGCGTTAGTGGGCTCATTCTTCCGAACCTCGAAAACAACAAAAAGATTGTTTTGCACATGCATGGAACAGCAACTGAGAGTCAAAATAGTGGAGCATGACCAGCAACCAGACGCGCGTGTAATTAAAACCAAACAGATTCGGAGAAGCAACCTACCGTGGGTCAACCTGATAAGAACCGTCGCCATGAAGACTTCGTACGGTTTGTCAGCATTTTATTGTTGTTGTTCAGCAATAAAGGAAAACAGAAGGAAATTCTTCGCAGGCTTGCAGTTATGATGGTGATGATAATACTGGATAGTCTAGGGGTCCGGATTAAAAACAAAAATAATGCTGGGTGGGCATAAGCAGCGACACGCAAAATATGACATTGTTCTATAGGAACGGGAAAATATTTACGTAGAATACAAAAGCTGTCATAAAATTAATTTAAACATTTTCCAACCTTTCTACTCCTGTTCCGCTTTTTGATATATATAGCTGCGTTGCTGCTGCTAGCAACGGGGACTTTGACTTAATCAGAAACAATGGTGGATTTTTTATGATGACCAAATCTCCCCTCTTGGTTTGTTCAAAATTTGCATATATAAAGTAATAGAATGCGCCGGTCGTCACAATTTTCAACATACAAAAATCACGATTGCCCAGACAGCTTGCTGTTATTATTTCACTTACCCAAAATTAATATCAGTAGCGGCTGGACAATTTTATCGAAAAGTGTCGACAAGTGGAAATTTAAAGCGAATACGCTCCAACTTCTATTTTGCCCTAAGAAGTATACTAAGTATACCGTATACTGGAGTACCGTGGCTGGAGGATTTGTAGCCACTTAAACATTTCGATTTTTGGTGCCCACTGATTAAAACTAACTAAGGTATCTGTTGATGCACTCAGCTGCACTTACTGGAGGCCAAGCGGATTATGTGTGTGTGTTTGAATTTACTTGCTTGTTCGCGCATAGGTGAGTCGGGATGTGTATCCAGGAAGTCACGGGGCGTTAAAAATGGGAAACCATTGAAAGAGTGGGCGCAGGGAAAACAATGGGAAGAAGAACTACAAACAGGCAAACAAATAAACAAGCAGCAAATAAACATGCCGCGCTGTGATTGCCGGACAAAAGGCAAAACAATTGAATTGAATTGACAACAACCGTACAGAGACACCAGAGGGTAGTCGAGGGCATAAGGGAACTGGCCGACAACGGTGCTGATAGTATTAAACATACCTCTCCGAGGTCGCCTGGTATGCGTGCAGCCGAAAGTCCTAGCCGCCAGTGTTGCATGTCCAATCTGTGTGTTGTCTGTGTGTTGTCCGTTGCCGGTTGTTGTTGTTCGTTGTTGTTTGCGCTGCACTCGAATGCTTTTTGCAATGTAAACAGCTGCTCTCGACCACCCCATATCCACTGACACTCGGTCATATTTTCACTTTTTTATTTTTGTTTATTTGCGTTGTTGTGGTTAATATCCTCTTTTTGTTTGGGTGTCCGCAAATTAGTTGAGTTTCAGCAAAGCCGACGAGGCTGTTCTCAGTTTTTGTTTAAGTTTGGCGATTGGCCCGACCAGATGTGACATAGGCTGCGACTGCCACCCCTATTTTCACTCGTATACCCTTAAAACTGCGACGTCCTTCTACGAACTTAATCCTCTTAAAATTTGAAAGTGCTAATAGTTTTTCATGTTACATCCCCTGACTTTTGGGTTGACAAAAAGCATCCACTAGAAGAATATTACTTCTCTCTCTCTTTGCCAAAAAAGGTGTCAAAGCCAATAACTTATATGCTTAGAATTATCATTTGCGGCTGTGCATGGATACGTCCTTACTTTGTATACTAATCACATATATTGTGATTGTGGCAATTGGGAGTCTGGCACTCCCGACTAAAGCAGTTTTAATTGTTTTCCGTTTTTTACGAAAATGTGTGTTTGGTGGAATGTTTTTAAAAAGTTGTTTGTCTGCCAGGCGTTTAATGCTTTTGATGACAGTTCTCGACCAATACTACTTCTACCCATCTGCCTTATGTTTAGTTATTAAATCAATATAAGCAACAATCCAATATTTGCACGTACATTCGCCCTAATTGTGTGAATACATAATTATGGAAATTCATATAGAAATTCCGGTGATAAATATAGCCAAAAGAACAAATTTTGTGCATTTGTCTCCACAATTAATCACAAAACAAATTACACACGGAATAGGTATGGCAAAATTCAACAATGCAATAAAATTATTCTTTAGTACACACCCATTTCCTACTCTATGGGACGTGGTCGGCTGCTGCGATATTACATTATTAATATTTTCAGCACTTAGCTAGGCATAGCCAAACTTGCCGAAATTTGACGGGAAAATAATAGCTTTGTGACAAAAATAACAACCACACATGTGTACACAGATACCCATACGAACATGTCCATTGAGCAGGACACATGTCTGGAATCAGGCGGACATCCTGGGGTGTATTGAGCCATGGTGGCTTGCCTTTTTATTTATGATAATGTCTGGCCATTCGTTTGGTTTATTGTGCTAATGTGCCGCAATTAAGATTAAGAAGATGATTTTCCTGTTTCCGAACCTGCGTCTGTGTGCGCCAACCAGCACGTGTGCAAATGCTTGCCAATCCATCCACGTTTATACTCTAATGCATTGTGCACTTTTGGTTACCTTACATTTGTATATAAAGCTGGTGTCATAAATAATCAGCAATAATTTGCATTCGGATAGTTTTAAATAATTTCAAGATTTTTTTTTTCACATTTTGTGCTTTAATTAAAATCGTAACAGTCTACCTGCCAATCTAATCTGGTAGTTTCGCAATAAGGACGTCGTCTATACAAATGGCGTCGGTTTTTGAATTTTTGCAGTGCCGATTTGTGATTAATGACTTAGGCAAAAGGTCTCCCACCAATCTGTGATGTCGCGCCGTACGAAATCGTGCGATAAAAAGTCTTAAACATCAATTTCCATTGGTTTGGGCCTTTCTGGGAACCGTAAGCATTTATTTATGACAATCATTTATCATGGCAAGAGAACAAGGCAAGTTTTACGCGATTACGTTTTACCATTACCCTGCACATTGGGCATGTCTCTCCGCAAAAGTTCTGGTGGAGCTCATCCTTTTCCTCTTGTTAAGTGCACAATCGAATTTGTATTTTTAAACCGTGATTCAAGCTACATTGCTGCCTTGCTCATCTTTCTGCTCTACATTTATGTTTAGTTTATGTATTTAAGATTTGTTTAATTTAATTGGTTTCGACAGGTAATTAATTTATAGTTTATTTAATTCGTTGCTCATTTTTAGATATTTATACGCTGGTGAAGGGTACTTAATATCTTTAGCAATAATTGAATAGATGCAAGCTTAAAAAAATGTTGTAACAGAAATAATACGGTTAAAAAAATATGGCTCATTTTATCTCTAAAGTTGCTTTTGAGGAAAACACATCTCGTCCCAAACACTCAAATGCAATTTAAATTGTTTTTATTTCCCTTCAATTATATTTCGTTTGTTTTCGTTTCATTAAATCCATTTATTTCTCGAGTATCATGATACGTGCATCCTATATTTAATTGCTATACAAACCTCGGGGGGCAATAGGAAAATCGGTAATCATAGATTAGATGAACATTTTGTAGTTACAAAACTTACGCAAAGTTTCGGCCAGAAATGATTTTAATTGAGATTTTTGCACACATCGCATAGAACATAGACACATTGCCTGATTGTTTGTTTGCTCCTTTGCGTATGCGTCGGCAATTGGCAAAATGGAATGAAACATAAATATTACGTATGCGTTGATGCTAACGAAATCCATTGGGAAACTGCAAAAGTTCGTCCGGGATTAGAGTTTTGACTGTGCAAATAGCTGCATGATAAATTAAATTGATGTGAGCGCCGCCCCTTCACCTTGATTTGTCTCTGTTATGGGTATCTGCTGCAAAGCTTATATAAGTGTATAAATCGAACAGTTTCGTGGAGGTTTCACTTACAACTTATTTGTGAATATTATTAGGTTCCTCCGAGATGTCAGAAAATGCTTTGAATAGGCACTGTGTATCAGAGCAATCACTGGGGAACTTTCAGAAATTGAACGAGTGCGGAAATCGCGCGCTGAACTCTAATTAGCTTTGTGGATGCAGCCGCAAAAGTGAAAATGCTGAAATTATACAATCTTGCCACAACCATTTTGGGCTTTTAACAGCCAGTCTCTTGTGTCCCAAAGCGAATAAATAAATGGTAATGGTTGGCAGCTATTTATTGCATATTTGACTGTTACAGAAATCACTCTGTTACTTATGACAGTGGTTTTTTGCGCAGCTCCCGTCATCTCGCTAATTTAATGTAAAATTGTACGCTACTGAGACATGGGCTGAGATTTGGGTCCGGTCCACACAGATGCAGAAAGTTGCAACTCACGGCGGCCAGTCGTCAAGTGTCTCTCACGTAAGCGGTAATGTGGGTGCTATGCGGGTTAATCGACAGTCATTGTATGGCAGAACCACAGTGGACACAACGGAGAGCACACGGTGCTAGTGTCTCGGTCCCTGTTAAGAAGCAATCACGCATCGAAAGCTGAGTCGGCAAAGGGAGCATGGGGCATGAGTCAGAAATTGGTATGGAAAAGTGCGACCGCACGCTCAGGGCGGGATGATGTCGATTTTCTGCAATATCATCAACTATAAATTACGAATATTGACGCACCAGAACTGCGAGTACGTGGCGTGATAATGGATATTTGTCAGATATGTGAACATTTTAAACTCCAGCCTATATATAGCCGGCCGGAAAACCAAAACGTTCTGACGGGCATCCGAGGGTGCAAGGGCCATGGTTGTTTACCCGTACAGATTGGACTTGGAAATAAACATAAAAAGGTAATATGCCGCAAGGGATTGTTGGGCAGGAAAAAACCAAATATTCGGCACTCTGATTGCAGTGAGTGCACAATAAACGTAAAAGAAGGGCAGCGATATAAGATAGTAAATATACGAAATGGCGTTGCCGAATGTTTCGCAATGATTTGGCAGGATTTTTTCGACTATTGACAGCCTTGGTGGCTGATGGTGGCTTATTGTGATTAGCTGGGGCAGTAGAACGTAAAGAAGAATTTTCAGAGCTCGACTGGAACATCCTTGCACGGACAAAAATCATAAAACTGAATTTGCACCAGAAACCAGTAAACAGAGCAGCCACAATTATATTTTGTTGCCTTTTATAAGCAACAAACATTATTCTCACATGATTGTGTGACATTGAACTTTTGCGATAAACTTAAAATTTTGCTTATAAATGCATGGCCTTCATAATGAATACCCCAGGCTCTCATGCTTGGTCTTCTTCATGTACCTCGCCAAAGTTTTAGTTATGATTGTTTTCAACTTTCCATAAAAATAGACACAAGTATGATGCAAACTTTGCATTTCCTGCTCATATTTTCTTCGCATTTTACAACAGTAACTTCCTGTTTCCGTTCCGAAAATATAAAAATAAACTAAAACAACCATTATTGTTGTTGTTGTTGCGTTTGTCATCCTGTTGCCACTTTTCAGCCCGTTTCTACAGCATGTCGTTGCTTCGAGTGAGTGCAAAGAACGTTTGTACTGACAGCACCTCCTTTCTGCAAGGCTGTGTTATCTACTCATCAGTATTATTATGCAACTAAGAATGTTCTATGCGCATTTGTATTTAAATTTGAATTTATAGTAATTGAGGTTGTTTTAAAGTTTAAAATGATGTGCGTATGGTAATTTAACATTTGCATCATATTCCATTGAAAAAATTAAAATTCAAGTTTCATTGACCTTCGAACCTTAGTATTGGAAGCGGCTTTTTAAAAAAAAAACCTATTTAAACACAGAATAGCTGACGTACAAAAAATGTCTGTCTCTTTTGTGCTACAAAAAAAAAAAAACTGGCACGCAGTAAAACAAGCATTTACAAATATATTTTATTAATTGAACCGCGCAACTTGAATGACATTTATGAAGCAACCTAGCGGAGCGCACCCAAAAAATAACACGTTCCGCAACAGTAATGAGGGCTGGACACCGAAAAGGGATTAACAACCCTTAGCTCAATTCCGACAGCACCGTGTGCATGTCTAAATGCCAAATAAAAGCGTTGAGCTAAATGAAAACAAATTACCTTTGCATGTGAACAGAAGCAAAGGGAGGGGCATTGGAGGACGGCCATCATAAGGCTTAGCCACGTCCAATGCAATATGCTCCTGCCTGAAGGGTGACTGAAAATGCAACAAATGCTTTTCAGGAGTTAAAGCACGCAAATGCGTTATGACAATAGCATGAAGCAAAAGGCAGATAGCAAAATTTAATGAACGCAGCCTTAAATGAGCTCAGTTTTTCGATAAATGAGTGTCTCTCGGTGGGGTAGGTGGTCAATGGTGGGAGCTTAATGACAGAGCAGTTAGGGAGTCAAATGAAGTCGCGACTGGAATTCGATATTGCTCAATGGGCGTGGTGGCTTTGCCTGATACGGCCTACGGTGTGCGTGCTTCGTACGGCGATGTCATATAAATTTCGAATGAGCCGTGTAACGAGAGGAATGCAAAATATAAATTTTTTGGCCAAAGATCATCGTATCATTACATTTTTTCACCCGCAGCAATGATGGAACAATAGGCTTGAAAAAATACTTAAGCAAAAGCCACAAAATTCTTTGACGGTATTAAATTTGGTGCAATTTGCATTTCTCTAGACATACGCGCCCTGCAGTATCAAACCACACAGTAGGGGATTTGCTAAGCCGATTCCCTTTTGTCAATGTCAGACACCACGAGACTCCTGCGATGCATAAACCTTTATGAAAACAACAAGCAGTGTCTGCCAATGTTTGGTAATAAATCTCAATAAAGTTCCCGCGACAACGCATAGCACGCAAAACAAACAACTGTTGGTGCCCCATCCCCAAAGGGTAAGAAAACACCCTCGACAATTTAAAGAAAGAATATTTTCAATTTGATTATCGAAAGAGTGTGACGACGGCGACGATTATATGATTTGTGTATTGTGTGAAATGTATTTGCAATACGAAACTCCTTGTGCCAAAGCAATGGGGGACGCTCTCAAAGTATGACATTCATATGCACATGTGTTGCCAATGGGGTTGTGCGTACTAACTTTGTTTATGTTATTATCAAGTTTTTAATGCGGAAAGGGGAGCGTGCAGCAAGCTTTGGAAGTGTCGATTTTCTTGCCTACGTTTCCATCCCTGGTGAACAAGACACGCCTTATTTTTTTTTCTTTGTTTATCAATTTTCTGCTATTTTGGACACCTCAAAGCGTCGCTTTGTAATTAACTTTGGAGAGCTGCCAACAAAGCATAAATCTGAATGAATCAGAATCAGAATAACGATGATTTTGAATGCGTTCGAGTACAAGGATAGCAAAACTGTTGGCAACAGTCTCGTCTGTTCAGTCGTTCAGTCTTGTCTAGCTCCTCATGGATTGGTCCAGACTGGCGCAGACAAAGTTTTAAGGCAACTTCCTGTACGGGTGGCCGAAAAAGTGCAAGCTACGCAAAGGCGAAGAAGAAAAATCCGAATCAACTGTTCATATTTTTGTCTATCCTCGCAACAGACACATAAATCTAACAGACAATAAGGTTACAGTGTATCTATATAGCATATACTGATTTGAATTTATGAGAAACAGATTACGTTCCATGCAACTGGAAAAAAATATAATCAAAACGGAAAGCGGGCGACGCAGGCGACAATTCGCCATTGAGACAGTAAGATATATGAGTGCACGCCGCGTGCCAAACAACTATTCAATACATACATACATATGTCTGTATATAAGTGAATTGGATTAGAGTTTTAACCATCCCAAGTGCTGCCTTATAAGGGTCCGTAGTTCCACCCAAGTTCGATATGGTGCGGCCACGTGACTAGCGTCATGCGGCGCTTAAGACAACAAATGCAAGCGGAAGCCGCAACAGCTTTCAGTATCAGAAGCACTTATTTGAATCTTATTGAAAGGTCAACCAAAGTGTTGCAGCTAGTTGTCTCGCCTGTTGGCCAGTATTTATGTTGGTACTATTCATTTGGTTTTTTTTTTTAAGTGAGAGCCCTTAACAAGCTCGAGGGTCGGTTGTACTACAATCAGCACTTCATTAGACGCGTGGCTAGCCGCGTTATAAACAGCCAGAACGCGGCAGGGCAGACAAATAACAACAAGCAGAACAGAACGGCACAGAACAGAACGGAACAAGAACCCAGTAAGTTGAGTACTGCAACCCTTACCCTTTCTGGCTCAAGCTGTGCGCTGAAGTGTGGCACACACTGCGAGAATCGGGGGGGAATCTACCTTGTCGTGGTGTTCCAGGGCAATGGGGCACTTTTTGTTGCTTTTTGCTTGGCAAATTTGAAATTGATATTCGCATGGCGTGAAATCAGTTTCAGTTTCCATTTCGTTTGTCCATTTGCCATTTGGTCTCCCGTCCAGCCGTTAACTATTTTTACGGCGCGTCTATATTGCGTGTTTCTTTTTTCAGGGCCGGACACAGCTCGGCGTCCTTTTTCGGTGACGGTTACAATTGCAGACCCCCTTTAGATGGGGTACTTGATTTATTGAGTTGCATAAACAGAAATGGCAACGCAATCATGTCGCAACCGGCGTAAAGTGAACGCCTTGGCGTCGTCAGCCGGCCAGCTCACTCTCACTGTCGTTGCCCGGCTGGCTGTAGCTGAAAGAATTTACCGAGTGAGCTCAGCTTTCAACTCAATTGCTTCACAAGTCGTTAGGCGTCATCGAGAGGTGTACGCTCAGGGCAGGGGCAGCGGGCAACTTGTATATAAGGCAAGTCCTGCACTTTACGGTCGTGCGGCGGCGGCGGCCATCCTGCAGTCCTCCCCGCCTTTTAGCCACAGTAGACATAGAATCTCAAGCCGCAATTTTTGGTTGCGGGTCCCTTTCAGCAGCAGCAGCACTAACAGCACTGGTCATCCCGCCTTCACAAAGTATAAATCACAAATAGATTTCCTTCGTTGTGCTTTTTAAAGCCCTTGCCGCCTGATGCTCAGGGGCAAGAGATGGGCTAAAGTTTATGTCGGTTGCTATGTGAGACGTTGGTGGCACTTTGTGCTGCTTTGTGTTGCGCTTCAATGAGGTCGAAATGGCTCAAAAATAATGTGAAAAGTTGCCTTTAACCATTTTTTTACTGCAGCAGCAACAGCGTAAAAAAAACAATGCCTCCAAAAGGAAGAAGACAGACACAGACACACATACAAACAAACAAAGAGAGATACTCAAATGTGTCTTGGTGAGCCTTTTGGGGCTAAAGGATTCTCTAGAATTTACTCCTTTCATTGCAGTACGACTCCTTTGGTTGCCTATGCTTCGTTGAAGTTATGTGACTTAGGGGAATTGTCTGCTCCCTTATCACCCTCCTCCGGCTCCCTACTGCCCATTCTGTTTGCCACTTTGGGTTTCGCTTTGCTTTACAGTTGATTCTTTGACTTTTACAAACTTTGTTTGTAAGTCTTTCACATGGTTGTTGCTGCTTACGAGTTATGCCTGTGACTACTACAGCCCCTTAGATATTGATAGTGAAAACTTGAGGAACTTCCGGTGGCTAATGTTGCGGAATGTGGCCATAGTACTGGGGATATAAGTGTACGTAAGTGTATTTAAAACAATCAGTTTACATTTTTAACTGATGTGTCAGCACATTCCCTTTTCAAAGAGTCAAGAATGATTCGAATTGGCCTAGAACTAGAGTCGGAACGACAAAACTCACCGTCAATTAAAGCAATTAGCTCTAGACAGTTGAAATGCGAAAAACTGGTTAGAAACAAGGTCGCGACAATTATGCTTTAGACTAAAATTAAGCCACAATTGTGTCATGAATGGCATAAAAAAAAAAGAAACAAACAGTCAGCGTAGTTTTTACCCCTGAACAATGTAGAAGCTGCTGTTAAGATAAATGGCGGCAGCAGCAATGCCAGATTATCAACTGCCTAGCCTGGATAACAACAGGACAAAGAGACATCAATGAGAGCATGTCTGTACTGTTGATTTTTGGTGTCCTTGTGCCACCAGCTCAATTAAGATGCTTTAATTGGCCTAATTAATTTACGCTCAAGCGCTCTGAAAGTCTAAACGTGATTTGCACAGCCTGCGCAGTCGTGCGACGTGCTTTGAAGAAGGGTTGCGGTCTGGCCGGTCTACCGGCTGGTAACCCTGAAATATGCATTTAGCCGCAGATTTGCCACTCGCAACAAAAGCGACGACAAACGACGGCTGTAATTAAGCAGCAGCAGCCGACTTTCTTGCCCTCTCAAGAGTTTCTGAGCTACAGACGAGCTCGAGCTTGATCCGCTGTCGCTTGTCAACTGGCAAGTTATATGTGAATCTGAAAGGTAACAGTCGCCAGCAATCAGCAAGTCCTGACTTTTTGAAAGTATCAAGTTATGCGTTTAATGAGCGGCACGTGCCGTACACCAAGCCATAACCCCTACCAAAAAAACATTGTCCTTGATTGTGGGGGCTTGCCATTTCAATGGCGGCTCTAAACTGTTGTGTTTCAATTGCATCAAAATGTACTATTGTTTAAATATATGTTTGGTTAATGTTTCTCAATTAAAAGTCTTCTTTTAATTTTTAGATTTGTTTGCATGTACCAAGAGTTATTCAATTTTATTTTTCAAATGTAAGTTTTATCCATAGAAAATTAGTAGATGAAGGTACCTATGATCAACATCAGCAGCCCAGCTGGCTTAGCTGGCTTAGACCCGTCAATCTCACAATTATAACATCCGAAATACTTATTATTTTTGGCATGATTCCTGAAAGAAGGAAAAATCACCACAAACCTACTTTTAGGTGGCACTTTTTACTTATTTCAACAACACTCGATTAAGCAAATAAATTTGAGGTCCTACATCATTCAAGCTATTTTTGCCAAAGATTTCGACAGATAATTTATTTTATTATACACAGACTAGCAATTTAAATATGGAAAGTGTGTCTTAATTGAATTTGCAAACTAAAAGTAAAAGATACTTGATAAGGAGATACTTCCTAACGAGGCTTATCATCTATCTTATGAGAAACTTAAAAGGATCGTAAGCACTTTCGTGGCAAGCTGGTAAACACAATTTTTTAATGTTTTTTAAACGAGTGACAGCTTAAAAAGGTATTAAAAAATGAGTAATGTGTAATTTCTGAAGTATCCAGGAAAAAGATTATGAATATGCAACAGCTAAAGATAAAGCGCAGCGTTCTGATCTCAGCTGCAGCTTTTGAGGGTGGCCAGAAGTCAGGGACCGAATCCAAGTGCGCCATCACAATAAAAATTCATTACGAAAAGCGCAGAGAAACCCAAAATGCCGAAAAAGAAACCGCAATAATTTTTCGCAGAAATAACAACTCTGCCAGTATCATGAAGAAATATAGCTGCAAACTGCTGTCCACCTACTTAAAATTAATTTCGGCCAGCAAGCCGCCAAGCTACAGACACAGACGCCGGGCACATCTCCCGCGGCGTCGCGTCGCGTCGATGCGAGCGAAATCGTTTGTAACGAAAGGGTAGGAGAATGGCTGGCGTTGATACTATAAGTAACGACTGCAATGGGTGCTGTATAGAGCCAAGGGATGACTGGGTGTGGTCTTTAAATGGGCAAAAGGGCGCCATGACTTTTGGTGCGTGTGTCAAAATATTGAAATATTAAAGCAAATAGCAACAGCAATAATGAGTCGGTTGGTTCGGTACCCGCTGCTCCGCTGCTCACCCCTCTGCTGTAGGCCTGATGAATGTTCGATGTACACGAAATCCTTATCCCACCCTCGCACTTACTTGTACCAGCGAAAAACCAAATTAGTATAAGTTACAAACGAGGGGCGTCGATTGCAACCGCGTGATAACAAAACGCGACCAGGACATTTCTAGCTCGCAGCGGAACGGCCAACAGCTGATGAGGTTGGGCCACGGAGAATGCCAGCAGCAGCAACACTCACCATACAGAACTACAGGGAAGCTATGAGCAATGAAATAAACGATTTTTGCTTTTGAAATTAAAACTGGGGTGAGATTCAAGCATAACAATTAAATTATAAATCTCTAGCCGTTCGGTACGGCTGCCATGGGAGCCTCTACAAAGGAAGCGTTGCTAAGAGCAACACTATTATCCATCTCATTAAACAGCTTCATTTATCGCCACCTCATATATAAATAGTCATATGTGGTAGCTGCCTTCTAGAACATAATAATGCCTCGTTTGCCAATGCCAATGCCCCTAAGCGCTCATAAAGCCATTAAGCTCCTCAACCCTTGCGCGTAATTTAGAGAGCGATTCCTCGTTCGGGTTGCGCCTAGTGCAAGACTTCGACCGTCATAAATTATTTGAGTTGAAACAACACAAATAAGCTAACTGGGTACCGAAGGTGGCGGTTGTAAAATAGAGTCTAGACATGCTAAATTCCCTGCTTGGGGATCGCTCTTCTCTGAGATGATCTTTTGCTGGTGCTCAACAAGCTGTCAAATCGCTGGCTAATGGCAATGCAATACACACACACGACCAATCCAAATATGTGCATGAACCGTTGAACTTTATAAGATGATTGGCCTAGGATTTTTGGGTAAAGTGAAGAGCAAAAAACTGTGCTGCAACCTATGTTAGACGCAAAGTGTTTGCAGTGTCTGTTTTCAATGCAAGCAGAAAAATACCTGATGAAACTCGCGTTCAACCCATTAGCCAATGGAATGAAAAGAGCTTCCCTTAAAAATAAATCAAACGTCGGGGCGACATGGCAAACAAGCAAAATAAAAAGTAAGCCACATAAACTAATCCACCTTCGAAAGCCAACGTACTCTCGGGAATACACAGACCGATATGAGACTCATACCTGACTCAATCGGGCATGGAGGCAATTCAATTATATTTTTGCAATAATTTTCAATACACTTAAGTGCAGATACACCATTTACCCCCTGCCCACCTTGGTTCTGCTGTGCGCAACTTCGGCGGCAGTTTAGAAAACAAATAACAGTCAATACAAACTCTGGCTCCCGCTCCCATGCCCCCCACCTTTCTTCTACTGCCAACATTCAGGCTGCGTGGCAGTCTAGTACATTTGCTTATGTGGCTGCTGCTATTGCATATATTCTTTATTTTATTGGTCGGTCGCTTGTGTATGTTAATGGAAATTGAACCAGCGATTGCCTTTTTGGTTTGGTTTGAACTCTGAAGAGTTGGGTTGCAAAGTTCTTGAATTATAAAAGCGACTGAAAATTAACTTAAATTGCTTTGCGCCTGGCGAAAAACGTAACCGGCTATAAAATGGGATTAAAATTGGATAGACATAAGTCGATTACTCTGTGATAAAAAGTAATTTCGCATGTGTAGATATCTCTATAGACTGTTTGTACTGACTGACTGATTTGTGATCAACGCACAGCCCAAGCCGTAAGAACTAGTAAGCATTAACTGTAGTTAGCTTATGTGATGGAGAAGTCTTTCGCACGCTAAGACGAGGTTTTGAGAAATTCCATCCGCAAGTGTGTAAGAATCGCTAAAAACGGTTAAATGAAAATTTTTGCTGACTATCGACTTCATTATTATTTTCAGAGATCTTTCTTCAAATTCATTTGAGGTGTTTCATACTTTTCGGATAATTGCCATTGTCTTTCCTTGGTGGAAATGGGGGTCACAGATTTGGTGGGTGAAGTTTCGATTGAAAATTCATTTCCAAGGATCTTAATGAAAAATCATTTGAGATGTGCTTCACAAGTTTTGCAGCATTCAAGCTTCATCAGTGAAAATGCGAGTTAAAGGTTGTACGGGCGTAAGTTTCATCCGATTGGCCTCAATTTTATTTTCAAATCACTATTTTCTCAATTTTCCGAAACGTAATGGGCGGAAAACCGTTAATTGCAACTTGTGATTTTTAAATTGATGGACCTTAACATGTTTTTAAATAGACGTGGATTTCAATGTATAATAGTTGGGAACTGGGTAAAAAAATAATTTTAAATTGTAATCCTTAAATTTGCCACGGGCAAGGCGGGAGAGTACCCGCTTGTATAATATATATGTGTATGTGAATGTTTTTGTGTGTGTGTGTGTGTGAGTAGTAAATTCAAACCAATCGCTTACAAATCACTCGACAGTTGCCATCGACTCTGATAAAACGTCGCGCTTGTCGTGCATTAAGTGCAACTCCTTCAGAATGGTAGACAGCGCCGGCATCAGTTAAGAATAACGACAACGACATCGACAAGGGTAACTTCAGCACAGACCAGAGCTATGTCGCTGCTGTGTAGTGCAGCTAACCCAACCTGACATTGACATTCGATATTATCGCAAACAAACGATCGGCAATTGAAAACCGAGCAAGAGAAGAGTTTATAAAATACTTACTAACGAGCGATTGGGGTAAAATTCATAAGCGTGCGCGAGCTTATCTTAGCGCACTTTGTCACAGCTTATCAACATCTCCCGGCTGTCGGGATTCGCACTGCGAGGGGATGCAGCAAATGCAGTGAGCTGTGCACAAGTATGTTGGCTGCCCCTGCAGTGATTAAAGCAATTTACAGATTGAATGCGAGCTCTCAACCACGCCTCAGCGGACGCCGCACAAGCTTCAATATCTTTAAACTGCTGGGTTGTTCTGTAAATGTTGAAAAAAGCAACAGACAATAATCGCAACACCAACATTATCAACTACAGTAGCAGCCCTTCTGATGTGTAGTGGGTGGCGTATGAAACAAGAGACGTCAACCGGGATGTGTAGTAAAAATCTTATGAAATGCAACCATTTGGAAAATCCAGCCAATACTTTTATTGTTATTGCTTCATGTAACAGAGCAACAACAATGGCACTAGGGGAGCTCTGAGGGAAGAAGCCCTTGACAGGGTCTCAGCTAGCACATACATATGCTGCCACTTTGAAACACTTTTGTCAGCCTTTTTACCAATTTGCAGTTTCAATTTTGCACGCTCTTAAAATTTATATATAGTAGCTTCTGTGGCCATATATTTCCTTCTGCCGATCACTTTAAATGTTCTTTAAATTCTTAATTTGGGGCAATTGTGAGTGCAGCAAATCGTTGCTTTCGGTTTTTTTTTATTACAGTACAAATAATAACAGCGCAATAAAAGTCAATCAGCATCTATTTCAATTAGCAGTAACTGGAAGAAATAAATAACAAACTGTACATTTAAGGTTGGGAATAACAGACGGAGGGAACAAGTAGTTGTGATGTTGAAATGTTTCCACGAACTTCTTAAGACATATATGTATCTAATATATATAAGTATATATATATATTGTGTGTTTACGACTTGGTGTATGTGGGGCATTTCACAAACATCATTTTTCCGATGCACTCGACGCTCTGAGGGTCGACAGCATCTGCAAATTTGTCTAAATAAGCATCACTTTGGATCATATTGTTAATAATTTAAATTTATACGAATGTCAACGACTTTATCCCGGCAACGAGAAGTGAATTTAGCTGTGGTTTGATTCACCTTAATCATCGCGCACATTCATCCAATTCAGATTGATGTATATCATGATATCTTTAAATTCGAAGTCCTTGTACAAGAATATTAAGCAAATAATGTGAAAGAAACTTTCAAAACTCAGAATAAGCCGCTGAACCACCCGCTCAATCAAGAGATGTTGATTATTTTTTTGTGACATATGCGAACGTTGAGATGCAAATCATATGCAAATTGGTATTTCAAATTTCAAGCTGTGTATTATTGATTGAACGAAAATTGAGAGCTTTGGGTGGGGTTAATCAAGCTTATGCGAGCATCACATTTTTTCATTGTTGATAGAATACTCTGCGTGAAAGTGCGTAATTAGTAGATAAACAAGGCAAAAACGAGCATGCACAAACGCACACATGCCAATGCCAGGCTCGGGCTGACATCGCAGGGGGTAGCTAGGAATGCCTGCCAGCAATCGGCAGAGCAACTGCAAACAATTCAAACAGACCACCCGTTTAAATTTAAACGAAATGAATTGAAACGATTTCAAATCGAATGAGCACGCCAAACAACACGTCGCTGGAATTCCCTTAAGCCTTTTGGTGTTTATAACGCCGATGGCGAAACCGAACTTTGCTAACAACAATTTGCGTTAACACGTGCCGATGTGACGAGAGCATCATCACTTTCATGTTTTCATGTAACACATCACAAACAGAAGTTCGATGAAATATAAATATATAATCTCCTAGATGATATTCCTAGAATATGTAAGAATATGTCAAATATATATATATAGATTTCATTTATAAAGTTTAGCCTAGAGAGAAAATAGAAGTTGGGATACGGATTGTTATGAAATTGCGTTTTCAAATATTTCCCAAGCTGCCCAAATTATACAGTTTCGTATTCAAATTATTTACATCATAAAGTCCCTTTCTGCGCCCTTCAAATGTTAATGTTTTTGCTCAGTGTTGCGTAATATCCAATTTTAGTGACTGTCGTAAAGCTGGCAGAAAGCGCCCAAGAGATCCATGTACAATGTCGTGTGCATATCAGTCATTAGCACGACAAGTATCTTTGGGGCATTTTAGATTATAAATGTAATTACAATACGGGAAAGTAAAGCACAAAAAACGAGTCCTAGGCGGTTGGATTCTCTGATATCTCTAATCTATTACATCTTCGAAGCTGATGCAAGAAAGCTAATGATACGGTGGCGAATGCTGTTAATCTGGGATTTGGAACGTAAATTCAAGAGTAAAACCCAGTGTACATAGAGGTGTATGAGAATAATAGAAGGTCGCTCATTAGCTCTTAATGTATCTATACCTCGATGGTCCCATATTTTTTTTGTAATCAAATGCGACTTTTGTTAACACATGCGACTGACCGTACATATCAACATGAAAATGCAATTAACGCGTTAATGTCAAGTCAAGGGGCGACATCAATTTTTCGTTTAACAGCCGCCTGGAACAAAAATCACATTGGCCGCCTTCTCACCTTTTCTGTGTATGTTTAAGAGAATATGGCGCTGACGCGTGTTTGTCGGCGGGAATAACCGCGACAAGGCCGCAGTAACAAGTTGTATCACACAAATGCAAATATATGCGAACATACTTATTTAATTAACAAGTCGTTAAGGGCAACATCACGACGACACGACGACTACGGCGTTTGGTCATTTTGTTCACTAATTGCATTGCAACCTGTGGAGCAAAAATATCAAAATCAACAATTCCTGCGATTCCCCACAAAAGCATCTCTAATTATAAACACCCCTTGCTTCCCCTTGGACCGCGCGTTGCATAGAAAATTGGTTGGCTTTGTTTAGCGGTGCAGTTACCGCTGCATGGTAACTGCCACACAGAGTGTGGGCAGGCATAACGGAATTATGCCGTAACAGCATAGGTGCGGTTCTTGGAAGCGCAGCTATAGCCACATCATACCGTTGCTGGGGGCAGTGATTTTCTAATTAGAAAAAGTTCGCAGACCATTTGGTGGCCACCAAACCGAGTGTTGCAGCAATTTACGCATGCCGGAGAATGGGAATTACTCGAAAGCACCAGCATGTGTATTTTGTATGAAATGAACATAGAAAAATGTTGCCGTTATGACAAATGGTGACGACAGGTGTCTTTATGGCCAGACTGAGTTTTCCAGCACATTTGAATTCATTTACGGCCGCTGAAACGCTCGCCCTCTTAACAAAAATATTCCGCTACCCAGCTAGGCAGGCAGAGGATGCGGTCTTCCAATGAACCACAAACTGCGCATAATAAATTTAAGGAGCTCACTGATGTGTATCCCTACAGATCTCAGCAGAATTGTAATGCAAAGAAAAAGGTGCGAAATACAGCCCAATGCAAATAGACCTGTTTGTGTGAGTATATATATTTTTACATATACATATACACATAGCATATAAGTGTGTAAAGGTGCAGGCCACAGTATAACAGGAGGTTTGTGTCCGTGTGTGTGAAACCACGCCACGCCACGCAAAACGAAGGAGCATGAGCCTGGGTAATCTCAGGCGATTGGTGGGAGAAAAAGGAGGAAAAGAAAAAACTGCGTTGAGTTGTAAATGCCACGCAGGGATTTACGTTTTCATTACGTTTGTTAAAAAGAAGACCAGCTGCCCGGACCAGCCCGGCAGCCTGCCTACTTGTATATATGTATTTGTGTAGGTAAATTGCTCCGTACATTGCCGGGTGCGGTTCGTGTGCAATTTATGTGCTTATTGTCTTTTGCGTAGCCCTCGCAAAATCAGATGGTTGCGCCTGCCGCGTAGGATTCAGATTGGGCACTTACTTGCCAGTTCGTTCCGTAGTCAGGTACACCTTTCGCACTGTATGCGGGCGAAGTCCCTTCATTCTTGTAATGTTTCATAAACGTCGCTGTCGCTGTTACAGGTCGCTTTGATCCTTTGTGACACTTTAACTGCCAAGCGGACTTCAGCGCAGCTGCAGCCAGTAATACCCACGACATCGGCTACCCGTTCAAAGATTCAACACCCACGCAGAAATTAAATTTAATCGCTGTGGAACTTTGGCTCCTACAACAGGGTGCCGCCCCTCACCAACATCAGCACGTGGAGCTCTCCTCTCAAGAGGGTAATAAAAAGTCCCAAGTTTTTGCTGCTGTTGCTGCTTGTTAATGTGGCACTTGCTGTTGCTTAGCTGTTGTTGTTGCTGTTGCCCTTAGTGGCTAAGTGGCAACTTCATCATCGCGGACAGAGCGCCGCTTCAAGTTTCAATCTCAAGCTCCCATAATTGTATCCAACAAGCTGTTGTCGCGTCCACATTCTTTCTTGCCTGCTCACCTGGCTAGTGTATCCATGCAAATATTTTGTATTTTTCATTTTAACCTCCATAAGTCACTCCCCCACTAATTCCATCGAGCGCACGTTTTTATGTAGATTACACAATTTTTATTAGCTGAGTTTCTTCACTTTTGGCCTCTCGTTTACATGCTTTGATATTCTTGAGTTTTAATTTGCTTACTCTTGATTTATTGCTCTTGCCATCTTTAATAAGTATTAGTCATATCTTAGAACATATGATATGAGCTGATGAACAAAATTGAAATTAAGTTATTAGCAAATATAGAAATGATTTGTTGACAAATTACACTAGTAAAATAATGCATTGTTATCTCAATTCAACATGTCTATTGTCCTTATTTTGTACGGGATTTCAGGATGCCCAAGCTCAGCTCTTTGTCGACGGTTAGCTTAACCCCATTAATTATGTCGCGTGTTGACTAGAATAAAGATCTGAGATGCAGATATGACACAAAATCAATTAATTTATTTGGCTGGAAATTCAATAATTACATGGTTACACGACCGCCATTTCCGAAGCATAACTTACTGCGGCCCACATACTGCACGCAACATGCTGCCAAGTCATGTCTGTGTCTTCCCAACAGCAAGAACGACATATGATGTTAACTAAACACACATAGTTGGATGTACATGTTGTAAGGTTAACTTGTTGAACAGTTGATGAAGTATTAAGATTATGTTAACGAGTTAATTAAGTCACAAGTAGCAAAGAGCAGACAACCGTATAGTAAGAAGCCAAACCTAAGGACTAGCGGCCAGCTGCTGAGGGACGACAAATTTTGTATTGATAGGTGCTAAATTATTTGCCTAAAAATTGCTAATTGACTGTATAGAGATTTTTGACATTACCTAAATTAACAACAGTCTTAACTTTCATATAGTTAACGTCATTTTTTCGACCATCTTCAAAGTTAAGCTGACATAGTTACCTGCAAATAATTGCGACTTGATCGATTTGTGTATTTGTCAAACTGATTTATCGAGTGTTTCGATTTGATGGCGCGGAAATCAGTGCACACACCTCACCTCACACACCGCATCAGACGTACAGACAGGTAACCAAACATACACAAATGGACCCGCACGGAGTAATGATATGCAAATAGCATGCGCTTTTCAGTGCCATGCCAACATCTGTGTGCATGTGTGCATCTCTCTGTGTGTGTGTGTCACCAAAATCCCCAGAAAACCCCGTTTCAATCTCAGCTGAGTCGTACTGAGCTGCCGCAGTCAGCCGGTGAAACCTGATGCAGGCGGCTGTCACATAAGTAAGTATGTGCGTTCTCGCATTAGCTTCATCCCCCCACGCAGACGATGCACGTAAAACTGCAGATAACCAAAGTCATTATTGTGAATGACCTTTTTGGCACACACACGCTGTACACCTGGTCTACAGGCATATTGGGATTGAATTAAAAGCTGTACAGCTCTTCAAGTGTCACTTAGTGTACAGAAGTACAAATGCCATTTGTTTCGCAATTTGTTCCGACTCTATTCGTTATTAGACGGCGTAGCTTATTAAAGTGAGAAGCGACCTCGAAATAAATGTTGCTGCTTATCATATTTTTCACATTTTTAACGGCTACCCCATTTTTTTATAGGTGGCACATTGAGGTCAATTTTAAATTATACACTTCCGCTTCCGTGCTCCGCCTTTCGCTCGATTGACGCCGACTGGCAAGGAGTACGGGACAGCGACTGCGACTTGGTTGCCATTGCTCCCCAGGTTGGTTTCTTGCTACTGCCGCCGCTGTGTAAATATTGAAATCGATTCAGTTTTCATAAGCCACTCCGCTCCGTCCCCAAACGTGCCGGCCAAGGCCAGGTGGCGCTGACTGCAGCTCGTCTGGCGAGATTTACTGGCTCGACCAGGCGGACTTGTGGCTTCGATATTCTTCATGTTTGTTCCTAGTTGTTGTCGTCGGTGGCGGAGGCGGAGGCGCTGCCTTTGCCTGTTTATACAAGTGGATTACGGTGTTTGGTTCTGATTATAAATCATCTTTATAATCTGTAAATCGTGTTTGGTTAACATAATGGAATAAATTTATTTTATTTATTACAGCTGTAAGTTTTAATAAGATTTCTTCCAATCTTCTGCTCTGCTCTGACTATTTAACTTTATTCTGCCTACTTTTATGAACTGAGCGTTTAAATACTTTAAGGATGGACGCTTCCATTGCCCTTTCCTTGCCTTCTGACACTGCTTGCAATTATTGTAAATTGCTCAGTGTCATTTACACACTTTCCTCGCATTTTCGCCGGCATATTTGTTGGTTTCGCTTACCCATTTTCCCAGCTCCCTCGGTGCGGCCGTCTTGAGTGTTGTCCCTCGCTTATCTGTACATTGTTCTTCTCGCTCTGGTCTCTTCAAGTGCCCCTCGCTTCCGTTATCGTTTGTATGTAGTACTTTTACCATTTACCAACCTGCCCGCAAAATGTCAGAGCCACTGCCTCACTGCAGCTCATTAAACGCATGCACAGCAAATTGCAAATATATATGTATATAAAATGGGGGCGTGGGACAAACCTGTTCACGGCACTTTGTACCTTTCAAGCTTCGCATAGTTTTCAAACATCTGGAATTCTTTAAGAATAAGCTGTCCAACAATCGCCAGGAGCCGGCAGCCGGACTTTCAATTGCGTTTTGCGCATCGCACCTTAATCAGCATAGAGTTTTGCCCAATCCATATGAAACCTTCAACCTTAATAAGTGAGCCCATAATATAAATTAATAATATATATTTAAGAATTGATGGCCGGTAAGACTTTAAAATATAACTTCTTCAAATCCCCTTAGCCTTATATAGAACAGGTGTATCAGTATCTACTCAAAATTATTATTTTACCATGCAGGCGATCCACTTTAACTGAAGTTTTTTAATGAATAGTTACCCGTTTGCCTTTCAAAGTTCTACAAGTGTGTACTCGCGTCGAGTCTAACTAATTTACTAACGGACAATTAGGAATATGCATGCACATATGGTTATAAGCCAACAAGTTAAAAAGAACTGTAGGCAGTCCGGCAGGAAGGCGAGACCACTTAGGGGCAATAGTGGGGCAAAATTCTGACGATGCTTATTTAAAAAAGACCAAAAAGAGGATGTAAAATATATTTTAGCTAACTTTGCAAGGGGCGGCTGGGGCTCCCTACATACGCCGCGTTGGCGCGGCCAATTTATGGCTGTGTATTTGTCTGGATAGCATTTGGATTTTGAGCGCAATTTACCAGCAAATTAAAGCGCACTTTCACACACTGAAGCACACACATGGAAGCTATTGCTTTTTGATGGTTAATGTTGGTTGCTTTCATGCGCCCTATACCCTATAGAAATGGTGTATAGGGACTAACTATTGCAGTGTGCAATATATTATGCCAAAGTTATCTTACAAAAATCCTTTTATAATATTCATAATATCCGTATAAGCATTGCATCTGTACATGTGTGCATGGGTGTAGGGTATCTTGCCGTTGAGCACTCCAGTGCAAAGCCCATTTTGTGCTTGCTATCAAATTGAAAAAGTTTTTGGCTTTCCGCTAAAAGTTAGGTTGTGTTTCTATGCAATTTATTGAGAGACTACCGCCCGCATTGACGCATATTGAAGAGTCTTGCTGTGGCTCACATTTGTGCACTGATTTATATGCTGCTTAACTGCATATGACCCACACATAGTCAGTCCAAGGGGTAAATGGCTGTGCTCTAATTAAATATTTTTACTTTGTGTGTGCGAAACTAATTAAAAAGTATTTAATATCCGTAAACATGCCCCCAAAAATAAACTCTACCATCGCCCCAAAAACAATCGCGACTGTCCCAAAAAACTTTGTCTTCTCATGAAACGTCGCTTCTATGTACTTTTTACCATGCCAGCGTTTACACTATCAACACCATCAAAAGCAACTCTGAGTGTTTGTCGTCAAATATTTCAATGTCGCTTTTTGCTTCCTCATTAGAACTATTGAAGTTATCAGCCATTTAACAGTTGCATGTTGCGCAAGAAACCTTTTCTATGCCGCATTTCTCATGGGAAACGTTTTATTTTTATGCGCTCAACTGTTGGAAGTTGAAGTTTAAGCTGCTTGTTGGGCAGTTAATGGCTTTTCGCACTGGCGACAGCCAACTTTGGACCTAAACAGCGTATCGGTGTAGAAGTTGGGTGTAGTTGATACATCGCCGGATTTTAAAATAATGTAAGTGCTACCGAAATTATTTTACTTAATTTAAGTAATAATTTTAGCTTTGTTGGTTTGACGTCTTCTGCTGTTCGTTGGACGCCTTTCAGTCAGTCGTTCAGTTATCCAGTCATAAAAACTTTTCTGTATACATACTAGCGGGTAAGCCCCGGCTAGTTTTGTGCTTACAATTTAAAATATAACTTTTTAATTCAATGAAAATTTT
This sequence comes from Drosophila montana, assembly GCF_035044405.1. Taxonomy (NCBI): domain Eukaryota; kingdom Metazoa; phylum Arthropoda; class Insecta; order Diptera; family Drosophilidae; genus Drosophila; species Drosophila montana. The sequence goes on along the minus strand of NW_026998706.1, from coordinate 56,057 downwards.
AAATATATCCGCTCTATCTTAAACTCCACCTCTACTTGAATATATGTTTAAAGTCCATCGTATTAAGAGCTAAAAGTTGGAATCAATTATGTAATTTTGGGGGGGGACTTTCCGCTGGGACGAAACTTAGAAATTACCGCAAACAATTTTTGACCGACATTTTCTATCGATGAAGCTTACATTTTGCAAAACATGTTGTGAAACACGTCTTAAATGAATTATCCTAAAGATCTTTGAAAATTAGCTTACACCTGAAACATCGCCAATTTAACCTTTGAGCGTGTCTCAAATGATGTTTCACAGGGATCTCTGATAATGATGATGATCGAACCCTGTTCCGCAAATTTACCACTGTTGCGAACGAAATTTCCAAAATCGCTGAAACACGTATTGAAAAAGTTGTAAGCGGCAATACCTGTAAGGTTGAACATGCAGTAAGCTTCACTATAAGGGAAAGACAATATAAGCAAACTTTTGCATTGTTTAATGTTTTGCAACTTTTAATTTCTCTGCTTCTTTTTCTATTTATTGCTTAACATTATAGGGGAAAATGCGGCAAACTTAGCGTATAATGCAATTATATGAGAGACACTTAATCCATTTCATAAGCAGCATATTATATTTTATTTAGCGATTACTTTTAGTAAATACGCCGTCTAATTTTCTTATATAAGACAAGTATACGTTTGTAAGAATCTTGTATGCGTAGCAGCGGAAGTGAGTGCAATGAAACAAAAAATTCTTAAAACGGAAATACCAACATGTTTCGCAATTGTGACGAACATCAGAGGCCCTACAAAAGTTATAAGCACACATATTTTTTTAAAATAATGTTTATAGCAAATCAAATTTTAAGACTGTTAAGCGCCAAACAAGCTGAAAAGTATTTACATATGAATGTGTTTGTATATCGAAAACATATATGTATGCACTTATATGTCCATATATGTGTATACGTGTGTGTGTTTATATTGTTGCCATGATGAAAGGCACAGCGAAAGTGCAAGCTCTGTAAAACCAAAAATTCATTCACAATTAAATAGACTTTAGTCGAAGATAGGTTTGTGATGCACAAGTTTTCTAACATTAACATCCTACTGCGCAAAGACGATATGTAATTGTAAAATGTTTTTCTGATGTCATCTGAGTTTGCAAGTTTATTATTCTTGAAAAGTGCGCAGAAAGCAGAGCTTCTTAGACGTTCGTTTAGCCACTTGACAACGAATACATTTTTTCGCTGAAGGCTTTTGCAACAAGAACTGCAATAAATTGAAATGTCTGTGAGTGCTTCACTAAAAACTACGACTTCTGCACGAATAACTCTTGGGTAAGTTCCTTGCGCTGTTTTCTGTTGATAAAATGACCCAAGCACATGTTCAACTGTTATTTGAGTCTAAGTTTAGAATTTGGGTTTATATGTCCCATAATCGTTGCCTAACTAATTAACAAACAACCATATATTGAATTTACTCACTATCCTCTACCACCCACTTATCACCATGAATGCTATGGTTTCTTAACCACACGTAGTTTAATTTGCAGCCACTAGCCGACCCGCATCTATGTCCCCTACTGGGCTAATTTGCGTATTTGTTCAATTAGAGCGAACCCTTATCGGCAAATCAGCAAACCTTTCCAATTAAATGCGAACACATGTCTATGAAATTGATATATGCAAATTTTAATAAAATAACAGCAATAACAACGATGGATAGTAAATCTGCCCCCAAAAAGCAAGTATCTCATTAATCCAATTAAGCTAAATTAATTGAAATGCAAATCGACTAATGAGCACGCTGCACCGATTTCCACTCTACGCACATATGTAATTCCGAAGGTCGTTGTGTGAAGGGCCTGTAGTGGAGGTTGAAGTGCATTAAAATATGTTTTAATGGCATGTCATGGCAAATTATACGGCTGTGTAACACGCATACGCCGTGTTGTACATTGATGAAGCACTTCGATAAGACGCTGGCAAGTGACGTCACGGGGTGGTAGTATTAATCCTAATTCAGTGAAGCTCGTGTGCATATCCTTGTGCGCATAAGTATGAGAGAAGCTGAGAATATTAATTTTCCGCTGTTAGTTGTTAACAAGCTTATATCAAATGATTTACATATAATAGTTCAGACGACTGAGGACGAAGAATTCTGTTTGTGCCAAGCGCACTACAATTCCAATCAAATTACTGATAAATATGCAATTATTAAATAAGCGAAGCAAGCTTTCCCTCGTTTATCCTGTTGCTATGAAAATTGTCCAGCGCTTCGCACTAATGGAAAATATTTAAAACTATGCAGTCCTGACAATTTTACTTCATTTTTTTTTGTTTTGGCTTAAGCATAATAAAGTTAAAGGCAAACTCAGAAAAAGCCTACTCTAAGAATTCATCAATTTCGAATGCAATAGCGACTTAAATATTATCATGCTCCACTGGGCTTTTGCAGGATTCTCCCCTTTCCCCTATTTCCACTGCGGCATAGTTCACAAATAAGCTCACGTGCGTGTAAGCAACATTTGACCTACTGGACGCCTGCCTGTCACAGAACTGGGTTAGTGCTGGCACATGGTCCACTTGACAGAGCTCAACTAAAGGTACCGTGGTCTGAGTTGAAAAATGGGCGACCGATGGGTCAATGAGTTGGTCACTTGTTTTTAATTGAAATAGTGTTGGGTTTATTTACACATCTACACGTTCTCAAAATAGACTAGGGTCCTTCATAAGTAGCCACAGGGTCACTTCTGATTATTACATTTATGGCGTGGTTTTATATGTTTTGACTGTATGAATATTGCATAATCAAACAGAAGACAGTTACCTTTGAAAAGTTTATTTGATTTAAAAAATGGCAGCTCATAGAAATATTGTTAGAAACACGGCAGCTGATGTAGACCCTTTTGTATACCTTTATTTATTATTAATTTCAGTAGTTGGCAAGTTGACCTGTGGATACACAAAACCCTTAGATTCAAACCCTTTTAAGTAATTTACCGAGTTTTCTCTTGCTCGGGCCTTCTCTAGACCCTCGTTTTGGTTCGAATTTAAGTTATTTAATTCCATTTCTCTTCTCAAGGTACACGGCTAAATGATCAAGGACATTTAGCGGCAGCTGCTTACGATTCACATGCGAATGCTCATCCAAACAGGTGAACAAAGACTAAGTAAGGTAAGTCCAGATTCAGCAGCACACACTGCCATTGTTTCCGCTAAATCCGGCAGAGATTTATCAGCCAAATGTCACCAAGTGCGAATATTTATATGCGCTGGGAATGGTCCCGGCTGCTACAATGAATATCTGTGACAACTGATCGCCGGGGCCAGTGGCAGCTTCCTGTTACCCGCATACCCATTTCCTACTCGCAATATGCGCAGCATCTTCATCTGCATGAGTGTATCAGGGGGCTGAGAATTAGCGAAATGTGCTTGAAATTCCCATGACTGTCGCTAAGCTGAATTCCCCTTCTTTCACGTTTGTACACGCATAGACTCGAGGCTCGTACTTGTTACTCAAATGTGTGCCTGCTGTCGGCTTCCGTCTTAAGTAACGCTCTGTCGCTTCCATTTTCATAGTCATTGCTTTGGCATGTGTGAGTAAGCGTGGGTATATAAATTTACATAATGTTTAAATGTGTGTGACATGCGACTTCTGGGATACAGTTTACGTAAATTTATGTTGCTTTCAAATTGTCTATATATGCAGTGTGTGCTGCATCTATGCGCGGAGCTCGCAATTAAAATCTTGTAGAAATAAAAATACAAGCAAAATTCAAATATAATACAATTTGATGTCACAAGAAATTGCACAAGCAATCATGATGATTTCCATTGAAGCCCAGATATCTACGCACCTCAAATATTAATCCAAGTTGGCAAAGTGTTTCACTAATCAATGAATGGCTTGTGCGCTTCTTTAGCCAAAGCCATTCCAACTGCCAATTGCAACTCTAAAGCCAATTCAAATGCTAAACAGAACTCAACTCCACACCAACTTTTTGGTTGATGTCTATTCCAACACTGCGTTAGCGGTACTGATAAAATTTATTACGCATGCGACACGCGTATTTCATTTTGTTTGCTTGTTTGGCGCGTTATTATCGCCCAACGTGGCGTATGATTAACATAAAATGACAGCGGCATTGCACGCTACCTGCGGTACATAAAGCGTTGGTATATCGGATTTTGGCTTTTCAGCTGATTAACATAATTTTCTGCCGTATTACCGGAAAGCCAGATCGACAGCTAAACAGGCAGAAATTGGAATGAATGCAGGTCTGCGGTTGCGTAACGCACAGGCTTCCGTCACAAGCTTTCCGCGTTATATCTACATATATATTTTATGATACGTGAACGGAATATTATCGCCTTCGATCATCGTCGTTGGCCCCAAATTCACACTCATTACCAGTAAACATTATTTCGAGAAAATCTTTGCCAGTCACCTTGTTACCAGCAAGTTGGGTATTTAACCTTTAAAGACTTGTACCACACCGAAGGTGAGTCACGCATTGTTTCCCTTCTGCCTATGTGCAAAGGACAGACGAAATGAATGGTCGCAATTGGCGAAGTGATGGCTTTGCTATGGCAAAACTCAAAGATGAGCATGGCAACGCCAGACAATCAATGAGACATTGTGTGCGTATCCCGACAGTGTATGTAAGTGGCGTGTGTGATATCAAAAGTCGCTGGCAAAAAACGGAAACTAAAACAAATTGCAACAAAACGAGAGCTTCAGAGACAAAGTGTAGCCGATCCACAATAGCCACGGCTGGTATATTTAAACATTGAAAAGCCATAAATTCCTAATTGAAGTCACTTGCCAGGCATTTGCTGAAAGAGGATAGTGAACATAAATGTACTTACATACTTATCTTTCATCTGGTGATTTATTTATTAGACGGTATTAAAAGCTATTTCAATTTAACATCAATGAGGCAATTTCAATTGAATTTATCAGATCAATGCCAGTACATGTGCAAATGTGTGCGCCACTTTCAAAAAAGTCATTAAAGCAAACGATAATAATACGAGAATTGCTAACATTTAATATGCCGCTCCTTAGATTGATTTTTGATTGCAAAATTTATGTTAGATAAATTTGACACTTAATACCAGATTGCTAGCTAAAAAGTGAAACTCAACCCTTTGCTGCACTAATTACTAAATAAGTTCGTCAGCTTGCAAACTCGACCATGTCTAGTAAGGTCATTGGGTTACAAAACAAACTATGCAGTTGCAGCTAACGACACGGATAGGCAGACAAGGACAACGAAACAGGCCAGAGCCTTGTGATGATGCGTACATTGTTGCTGAAAGCTGGTGAGAGTAGACATCTGCCTTAGAGGTATTATTACACCATTACACATACACTTAAGGCTTTCATTAGTTTCTAGATTGACGCTATTTGGAAGGTAATTACGAGAACGAGGCATCGTAAGAGTGATGTCGCATACGCATAAGGCCCAGGCCAATGGCCGGAAGAGACAGCAGCTGGTAGGCAGTGCACAAATCCAAATGCAATGAGCTCAGCTGCAGACAAAGCAGAGCACAAGGCACAGGCACAATCAGAGTCTGCTAAACCGAGTACATGGGACTTCTGCTTGGCAGACCGCCCCTCTGTGACCGACCGACCATACAAATGCCAAATGCCGAATAAGCGGAAGTCACTTCAGTCAGTGACTGTCGCTTTGCTAGCTCTCAATTGGCTTTTACTATGTTGTTTGCCAGCTGACCCCCAAAAACAAAACTCTTCTGCTAACAGCCGGCCAAAGCGTCTGCAACACGCAAATGCAATTAACACGCCAGTAGACAAACCGGAAATGGAACGCTGCTGGCCAACGGCGGGCGGTCGGGCACGTGCCTCATATGGCTTTTTAAATTGGCCTTCCTGCATTCTACGTAGGCTTTGACTTTCCTTTTCTGAGTTTGTTCTTCAAATTAAATGTCCGACGAGACCAAGTCAATTAGTTCTAAATTATCTTTTTATGAGTCCCAAAGAACATCAATGGAGTAAAATTAAAGCTATAGCCACCTCCGATTACTTTATCGCCACAGGTAGCATTTGTACTAGCTAAGTGAATTGAAACCAATAATTTGAAACGGCAACTAAGCTGTGAGATGAGAGGGCTAAAGTAAATGTGGATGGCATACGAGTATTTGCAAACTGCAGTTTGCTCAGTTGACACTTGCATAAATACATTTGCTTGAAAACTTTTTGAGCGGCAATATTCATTTCTTGCCTTCCTTTTAAACCTATCTGCATCGGGATATTTTATTATTTGCATTTAAGATATTTTAATTTCTGGAATCGATTTCAAAATTTGCATGCCTTCGCAAACAGACCAAATACGAGAACACCGAGAATTTTTATGGTTGACTATTTTTTTGTTTTTAAGCCTCAACTCAATATAATATGTTTTATTATTATTCATCTCATATTAAAGCTTTAGTCATGCTCATATTAGTGCAGTCTGGCATTCCACACCAACACACACTCTCGCTCTTTCCTACACTGACTCATCCACACATGTACACAAATGCGTTCAACATTGAGTGCAAAAAGCATTGTCCAGCACATGAACTACGTTGCAAATGACCAGACGTGAGCCCTCCATTAGTCCGCCTGGCCGCTTGTTTTCGTACAAGCCTGCTCTGTTGCTAACCCTGTAAACGGTCCCGGTACGGGCCAACGAGCCTTGTTTGTTGCCTCATTTTTGAGGTCTGCGCAAGACCAATTTATATACCCTGCACCTAAGTCCTTAGTATAAAGAATGATGCCGACTCAACTGACAAGCTCAAATTTAATATGTAGAAATGTACAGCGGGTTCTCGGTAATCGTACGCATCCCAAGCTCCTTCATTTCTCCGATAATGCTTCCCATTTTCCCCCTGTGCGTGCTTTCATAGAATTATGCTACGGAAACTTACAGCTAGATACAGGGTATCTTATCGAAGTTTCGACTAGAGTCTTCTGACTCGTTTGTTATTGTTGCAGCTGCCGGCGTGTGTTGGCCATGTCGTTCTATTGCTTCTCATATTGTTTGTTCCACTTGACCACTAAAGCATAGTTTTAGGCGCTAAAAGCTAAACACCGAAATTCTAAAACCAGCTGCTCCATGCGAAGTACCAGATGCAGAATGGCCACGGGCCGAGCACTTTAGTTTATTTCGGTGGCTATATGCTGCGATGACTTGTGCTTTGGCAGGTGCCTGGTGCTAATATTGAATGCTCTGTGCCTCAAACGCCTCAGTTAACTCGCCACTAATTAAAGATTTTCATTCACTCTTTCTCTCTTAGGTAGTTCAGAATGCATTCAGAATGAGATTAGCTTCCCAAAAGCTCCGTTTTGATTTTGTTTATTTTTTCCTTATTAAATTGAAAATTATTTTTGATACCACTTTCCCGCTGGTTATTCTGATTGGTCGACCAAAACAAAAACCTGTCTCTGTTGGATGACATTGGAGTTTTGCGGTTGTGTCATAATGATTATTATTGTTCGGTATCGAAAGTCTGCTGTTGTTGTAGGAGCCTTTTATACCAGTTGCAATTGACCACAGCGAAATAAACCGCTAAATAAATAATGCAAAAACAATGAAATCGTGAATTCAATTGAATTGAATGCAATTGAATTGACACGCAGTGGCAAATAACGAATGATCGAAAAATAGCCGACTTCAGACCATGAGTAAACAATTTGGGGACAACCATGTAAATACAAAATAGCAAAATTAATTAAAAATATAAAAAGGTCAATCATTGTGCCTTTTATATAAAAACAATCATGGCAAACTAAAATAAATAATAAATTTGATTGATTTTTACAATAATCACCGCTAAATGTTTAATCAAGCATTTATTGAGATGATTACATCTGCTTCAGTCAAATTGGGCCCGTGTCAGTTTCCCAGGGTTCATCCAGAAATCTACCTAGTAAAACAATAAGGTCTGAGCGAAATACTGTATTCATAGCGTTATAGCAGTAGCAATACTTTGAAAAATATAGTTCTTGATTCCTAGATTGCTGTCTCTTACCCTGTAATCGAAAAGCAGTGGCTTGCGAGTGTGAAGCAGACATATTTTTGGTCGATTCTAATTCTAACAGTCTACCTATCAATTTTAAAAGACAAGTAGACGGTAATAGACATTAAATTTTTGTGCTTCGTACTCGTGTGCATCCGGACGATTATAAATGACAAGCGATAGTCAACAACATCAACAAGTTCGTAGAGCTCCGTTAATTTATCTTTGCAGCGTGACACCTTAGTCCTACTTTGCCGAGTCGACAATCTGTCTCGGTATACCTGTGGTCGATGGTAGGCAATAATTCGGAACGGGGAAATTGCTGCTATCGGCGAACTGATAACCCACATATAACATATCCTCTTACTAAGCGAATGGCACCGTAACCAACAATTTATGGCGTCTATTAGTAGTCGCTGATGAAAAGTGCAACTTTGTTTGACGCCTAATGCCTTAACCTATTAAATACCATAGAAACTTTCATTGGACATCAAATGTGTGCATTCTCTTGCCGGTTATTGACAAATTTAAGCAACGAACTTTCTGGGCAATTTCACCTCGTTGGCAAATTCTGCAGTCAAACGACTTTGCACGTCTCAGCTGTTTAAATTTAATTTGCTGCGTACTGGCTGCTGGTGGCTGCTTCACCTGCTTCACCTGCAGCTCCCGAAGCTGACGGTTTATTTTCAGGTCGCCAGAAATCAACATTTCTGGGGCGACGTGCGCAATCGAAGAAAATGCACTCAGCAGACAGGTGAGGTGCACAACACACGGAAGTAGTTACCGTCATGCCAAATATGACAAATGTTGTTGCTTATTCCCCCTTTCCAAAGTTGCTCGGCAGTAGCACAAAAAGCTGTCCTGAGCCAGCTGACACGTAAACTGCATAAATATAAACGCAGAATGAAAACGTGCGGGTTGCAACGGAAGAAGCTTGCCAACTTTAAGATGGCGACTATGCGGTTGAATTTAGTCAAAATCAAATAAATTCAGCCAGCTTGAGTTTGTATTGTATAGAATTATCTCTATATATATGGAAATATGGGGGTCAAAGATTTGGTAACGTTTCGTAATCAAATTTATTATTTCGCCCGCAACAGTGGTAAATTTTCGGAAAACGGTTGTATGGAAGTTTTTTGTTTACCGTCTGATCGGTTTCAAACTCATTTTCGAAGAACTTTGTGAGAATTTATATCATACGTACCACGAGCAAGGCCGGGGTATATCTAGTATACGGAAATCTAGGCTTTTTGTTCATGGTTAGGCCTCTAGATAAATTTTGCATCTAAATCTGGCAACATTATTCACGGTCAATATTCATGTGTAAATGGTACTCCATAACTCGGTCAAAACTCAACGGATTTTCATAAGGTTAGGCTTTTTGTTCATGGTTTGGCCTCGTGCTCAGATTGGCATCTGAATCTGGCAACATCATTCTTGGCCAAAATTCATGTGCTAGTGTTACCCTCAAATATGAAATTTGCGCAAGCAGCGGAAATAGAAGTTAATATATATATATATATATATATTTAAATATATAAAAAAAATCGATATTTGTTGTCCTGGTAGGTCAGCTAAGTAAGCAGAATCGGTGTAGAGCCATCAACAGCCTGTACATTCAGTCGCACATTCACATACATATGTACATACCTTGTCCTATATGGTCTGGCGGAAACAATGGTTGAATGGTTCAATGTATGCAAATGCGGAATTGCGGATTGCATGTCCAATCGACTCGCTTGGCGACGTAAGTAGTTCACTTTTCCAATTGACATTGCAAACAGATTGCGGTCGTAACTTGCTCTGGACTTCACCACTTAATAGCTTTAAACACACCTTAGGTAATCAAAAGTGTAAATGTTGCAAACGGAAGAGCAGTCGAGATGCTCTGACCTAGTGTAAGCCGCAAATTGTAAATTTATCTTAAAAATTGCTGAAGAAATACAAATACAATTATCTAATGTGTAGTGATAGAATTAATACGGCCAGACAAAAAGAGATGCAATTGGACGTGCAAAGAATACAAAAACATTTTTTAGGAATCAACCTTAAGGACAAGAGTGCTCAACGTGCCTAGAAATCATAGAAAATTATGAGCATCAATTATGAGCAAACACAATTGTTAGGCCTCAGCTTTTATTTTAATTTAATCTTGAAGTCGATTTGCGTAACCGTCAATAATTATATACTTATTATATTTGTACAAAATTGTGTGTGCAACATAATATTGTTTTCTGATAAATATGTCAGTTATTGCACGTTCGCGTATATTTTTGCGATATCTGGAAAGTATGCTTTTGAATGTATCTCAACCAAAAGCTGTTCCTGATAGCCATAATGTGCCTAATTGATTTATTGCGTAATCCGGCTTAGCGAGACGGCCTCCATTAGCATCATCTTGATGTTAATTCTAGGGTGGGATGGATTATTGATGGCAGCCAATAACCCATTCATATCAGAATGACCGCTCACTCATTCATCAATAGGTATTTGGCTGTCTTAGGCTAAGACATTACAAATTCTAGCAAATGCAACATTTTCAGATAGAAAATAGGCATGTCATTAATGTCAATGGCAACTCGCCATTGCACACGCGCCATAAACTCATACACTCATAAACTCAACCTACTCAATCCAGTTTGTGCAAGATTTATGTGAGCATCGGAGAAATTTAATCAAACAGCGCAACCCTTTTAAGAAACGAAAATCAAACTTCCAATTTGCAACTCGGCTAGGCAAAAGTTTCGTATTACCTCCCAAAATTGGCCAAAATGCTGGGTACACATTCCATTCGCCTTTTCCACCATTAAGTCCTTGCAATTGTATTAAACCTCTTTCTGATTTCAAAGTTGCTATACTGGTAGGTACATACGTTTTTAGGAATCGCTGGGGTAAATTTCAATTCACTTTGCTTATTTTGGCTTGGTGCGCAAGCCGTGCAAATGTACCATACTTTCAATAACCAGCAAGACCAACAATAATAAAAATGTCGAAAACATAGTAAACATTAACGGGAAAACAATTTTCATAAATCTAGAATTATTACCACGGGCCACGTAGGGCCCACAGACTTGAGTAAGCAGCGTATCCATTGAAGCAACAAATTTGCACATGAAAGATGAGTAAAATAGCTACAGTGAAACGCATAGTCGACTACCAGATACGCTGCAACAACGCACTTAAAAATGTTGCCAGCTTATTGAACAGTAAGATGGAATATCGGGGAAAAAAGATTATTAATAAATTCGCCTATTGTCTCCAAATAAGTTTTTATCTCAAATATAAAAGATTTACTGTATTCTTGCGTTTATAAAATTGAAAACATTGGGCATATCTTGAAAATTTTTGAGATGGAAACACTTCGAACCAAAATAAAAGAATAAACTTTCATTCTACAAACAACAAACAACGTTGTAATTTACATCGCTGTCAACAAACGATATTTTTCACATATTGCACGCATATTCTAAGCGCAAGCTGTTTGGGGTTGGTTTTTAGATAAATCCTTAGAAAGGGTCCATTATATAATTTTCGAGCATTCGGCAAACAATCTGCTGGAAGCTAGACTGGGCTAAGCCAGCACATAAGTCACATAAATCACGCTTTGTGCTTACAAGTAAATTGGGATGCGACCCCAGAAGCGTCCGCGCTTCTCATTGTCTTTTAATTCAATTTGTGCAATCGGCTTGGGGTTCTTTGAAGTCCACTCAAATTTCAATAATTCTCTTTGCATTAACATTCAAACAAATTAAAAAAAGAAAAAAAAGGGCAAAAGTTGTGAGGAAAATCAAGTCAAGTGAGAATCACAGACAACATTTGAAAAGAGGAGCGTGAGGCTTCCATTGGATAAAGACATCAACTGTCGCTGAAAAACTGTCTATTGAGTAACTTTAGTTAACACAAACAAAGAAAGCGAGTGAATGCCACTTGGAAGCTTAAGTGCTTATAGACACACTTTTCAGTGGCTTATCAAATCTTAAGCTGACGACAATGGCAGACGCATTCAATCCGACGCGCACAAAGCACGAACTTAGTCACTTTCATATGAGTTTGCAAAACAATTTATATTAAAAAAAAATTATAAAACAAAATATGATATTTAGGGTTCTGTTGAGTACATAATCAGGATTGTGTATATGGCCATGAACGCTGGGCATATTACAATATTAGATATATATAATAATATTAGCTATAATATAATAATATTACTCACTCGATAAATATATATGTCGTTTATCAGAAGCCCCTCACCAAGAATTTGTATGCCTGTCGTTCTCCGAGCTGCGCGTAAATACTAACATTACTAATTTGGATAACTTTAGAACTCGCATATCGAAACTCTGGCACTGCAGGTGACAGTTTTCTCGTTAAATCTCGTATCCTCAGAGATTATGCGTCTATCGCACTAGACATCACAAATGTTGTGGATTTAAATTTGCATATGCAAATTGGCTTCTTTTGTAATTCATTAATATTCAACTACTTAAGCCACCACAAAATTTCATCCCTTTAGCGTGTTAGCCATACAATTAAATCCACACCTTTTATACGGAAGGCAAATGTAAAAAAAAATACGCACGGTGACATTTACAATTGATTTTCAATCAAGTAAACAAACAAGTGTGCACATTAGAGCGAATGTTTTCGTCACTTATTACCAATACATAGTTCGGCTTTTATTTACTTTTCACTTAGCAAATTTTCACCTTTTTGGTGCACACCTGCCCATGATGTTTACACACGCCATAATAAAACCAATAGATACGCCAAATGTATTGATACGAGTTTGTAAAGAAGGGAATATCCAGATTCAAGAAACTTTAAGGACACCTGCTGCTTACGTTGAAATTACTATCTCGCAAGAACGCCAAAACTTTTCATTGTAAATAAAATACAACAAAATAACAACCCAGAAAAAATTCGATTGGAAACTCTTGTTGCGAGAGAGATAGAATAGGTCAGAAGATATATCTATATACTCAGCTCTAGAAAAAAAAGCAGCCGGACTGGAAAAATAAATTGAAGCCAATGTTAATCCTCAAACTGCTGTCATACATTGGAATACATGACAAATTCAAAATTTGTAGGTAGATTTGCTTAAACTAATGGCGACGGCATGTTGCGAGCCTGGAAATCGCTCGTCCACAACGCACGCCATGTCAATGCGTGGCTTCTTGGTAAGTGGAAGGACATCCGCGCACGCCCTTATACGGGGCACTGTGGCTGCAGTTGGAATATAGTCAAGCAACGTCTGCTTGCCTTTAAATATTATTCGCTGTTTATGGCAAGCGCCTATTGCCAAAATTGGCTGATACCATTCTCACGTGCTTTAATGGATGATAATAGAGCTGGGGATCGTGTACTGCAGCAGGATAGAAGTAAAAGTACAAGCTTTATTACCACGCTTTTGACAAAAATGCAAGGTTGGCTGTTGCACACAAATGCCGAAAAGCTGAATCCCGAAGCAAAGAAATCAAGTGGATTCTTCCCAAAGGAAGCAACTGGCCACAGAGTAACATTTCGTGATATTACCATACAGGAGTATGAGAACCGACTGCGAGCATACTCACAGCCGCAGAAAATTTTTTGCTACTTTGCCACGATCAAGACAGAGAATGATGCCGGCAAATTGAAAGTTTTTATGACGCCTGTCGACTTTTTGCGCTCATTGAGACCAGGCCTAAGGCAGCCAGAGGGCTTGGGCTTAAACGAGTTCCGCAATATGACCAGAGAAAAAGTCAAAAAACTTAAGTTCAAGGGCTTGGCGAAGGACAGCATATTTTATAAGCTTCGACCAGATGGCCTCATCACCTTCTGTGATTTTCTGTACCTGGTCATGCTGCTGACAATGCCAGAGAAATACTTTAAGATGGGCTTCAGACTTTTTGAACAGCAGGAAAATGGTAACCTCGGCATAAGGGATATGAACACTTTAGTGTTGGGCATCACCCATGATGATCTATTCAAGAACATCTCTGCTGTACACTTCTATTTTTTTGGCCCTCACCTAACCCAGAAGCTGAGCCTAGACAAGTTTCTAGAGTTTAGGCGCCAGCTACAGCACGATGTTCTTCTGCTCGAATTCAACTTACTTCTGAAGAAACGCAAGCCAACGGACGCAAATAAGCCGCCAAATAAAACAATCAGCGAAGTGTGCTTTGCTAAATTACTGCTGAAATGTTCATCTATGTCAAAGGCTGAGAAGACTGAAACACTGATACGTATCAACAAGAAATATCAACCGCTCAAGCGCGGCATAACACAAGATGAGTTTATGTCATTCTTTGAATTCGTTCAACATCTGCCAGACATAGAAACGGCACTGTCCTATCATTATCTTGCCGGTGCAGACATATCCCGAGGAGCACTTAAACACATTTCTGATGTGCTTGTCGGCGTTCCTCTGTCGCCCCATTTGATCGATGTAATCTTTACGGTTTTCAATGCCCCAAACAGCGGCATCCTGGGGCGCAATGGTTTCATTGAAGCTTTGCGACATCGCATGTTGCGTTGCAAACACACATCCTTAAAGCTAGCGGATCTCTACGGAAGCGTCCTAAAGTGTGTAAAGGAAACGTGGATCGTATAGGGAGAAGCAATTTCGCCCCAGCCTCGCGACACCTGTTCGATGTAATAAATTTATATTGCACCAGAATGCCTGTTAGTGTTCCCAAAACTTGAATACCAACATCACAAAGCCAAGGCAGCTCTCCACAATGCGGCGCTCTGGTTTGATGCACTTTTCCTAGCTCTTCACTCAACTCCTTTGAGTATAAACGCTTTTAGCAGACACACATCGCAGTCAGAAACCTACCACTAACCCAGGTGCATAGCAATACCCACAACTGGCACAGACCGAGCGCACACGTACTACTTACGTACATATAATTTACTTCTAACCAAGAGCGCGTATTGCTCAAAAGCGTAGTTTGTTTGCTTTCAACTCTTAAGACATGAACAACGAAGCAAAACAGAAAATCTATACTGATGTCCTTACACCAAAGTTCCATACTAAGGCGAAACCGCAAATATATGTACTCCGGTAACGAAAAGTTTTTTTTTCAGAGAAAATGCCATTAAACCTGCCCTTTAAATGTTTTCGTGGGTCAAAACTCAGTTGTTAGTTTATTGAATAGAAGCATTAAGTTTTGCTTATGTACTTGCGATGCATACGATTAAACCGGAACGCAATGCCATAAAACAGGCTATTGTTTATCTTCTATATATTTTCATTTGTATAGTTGAATTAATTTTTATTCATTCTCATAATTTTTTTTTGACATTTTTAGTAATTCAACACACTAACTGGAGTTTTAATATTGCAAGTGAAACCACAAAATGAAATGTAAAGGCAAAAATTCAAAATCAATTAAATGCAATGCAATAAGGAACAAGTAAAGTGCTTGTCGGGAGTGCACGACCGGGGGATACCCTAACCCTGCGTTATCATCATACTTTACAGTCAACAGAAAATCACTAGGATTTGGATAGATAAAAATTAATTAAAATATTAGCAAAACATATAATTGAAAAAAAACATGAATGCGTGTCTTAACATTTTTCTTTAATAACCATTGTGTTTCCTTACCATATTTATGGACTAAGTCGGCTATTGATTCTGACAAAGATATACCTTATACCATAACTATTATGCCCTTTGTACATATTTTTAATGGGTTCAGTGTGAATTGGGGGTGGAGTTGCCCAAATAAGAGAAGTATTTTGGCAGTTTTACTAATTGATGGCAAGTATCCTTTGTGTGAGCATGCACGACGGACTTGACTTGAAATTCTTGTTGGCCGTACATGTTACATGTACTTGATTTTACACTAAATGAATTTGTGACAATCGTTTCATAAAATCTGCATCAACTGTCAATGGGATTTGTTTCATAAATAAAATATACTTAGGAATTTAAGAATTTATGATGAAATTGACTGAACGTAACAAATAGCATTAAGGAAAATTTTATATTTCTTTGCACGATAGTAAGCTAGTTATAAGCCTATTTCTAGTCGACTGCCATTTTATTTTTTCTTGCCAGATGTTCGGTCAAAGCAATAAAGGTCCAATCTAACTGAACAGAGTGCAGCATTTTGTTCACACACTTGTTCAAAAACATTTACACACACATACGTGGGCTTTTTGAAACATTTCTGTGTGTGGGATATTCAAATTTATAAATTATGAAATTTTATGGCATTGAGGCGTAGTATGTGCAAAAATATTATCTTACACACGTCTATGCCCAAGCATATTTTCATGCATTTGCGCAGTTTATATTCCTGGTTGCCACACCCATTCAGACAGACCAAACGACTTAGAGGGTCTGCACTTTAACATAATTTACGTGAATTTAGGTTGCTGAAAATGTTAGCCTGACAGTACCGGCAGGGTATCAAGGTTGAAAGTTGGCCAGAGCCACAGCAGGAACGGCGCTTATCTGAGTTATGAATATGCAGGTTCTTATCGCGTGAATACGAGCATGTGTGTGCGGCTGTACGACTGGTGTAAGTAAGCATAAGTGTGCCGTCCAGCAAAATTTGCATAAGATTTAAGCACCTGCAAATTTTATTTATCATTAATCCATTTTTAGGCAGTGCACCTATAGCAAATTCTTAAATTTTCGAAAAAAGCTTTCGGCCAAGCTTTAGAGCTTACACAAAGTTGATAGAAACAAATGCAATCGTCATGGTCCTTAAGTGGATAATTTTATTTTCAAATTATTTCCGACCAATCATTACCAATGTCTTTACCAGCTGATCCCTCAAAATCGTATATGCTTAGTTTGGCAAATCAAAGAATAGATGATTGTTGATCCTCTACCAAGCAGCTGCAGAATTATATGCTGTGTGCTAAGTTTTTAATACAAGAACCTACTTTTCGACCGATCGTTCCTATGACAGCTATAAGATACAGTGGTCCGATGTTGATAAGATGTTGGATATATGTAGGGAGCTTAATGCAGAGGGAGCTCATGAGTAGCTATAAAATGAAAGATACTCGATCTGTATATTCCATTCTAGAAGCTACATGTCAAATTCGGTGACTAGCTTAAGATATTTTCTTTTTTTTTGCTTGGAAACGGAAACAAACTTATGCTGCGCAGGCACTCTAATCCTTATACCCATTTTAAAACTAACAAGTATAGATTGACTATGCATATAATCATTATCTCCTAGTTTTATGAAGGTTGAGTTAAAACCTAGTCTCTTATACAGTATTTTACTCATCCCACTCAAACCCCAATTTTAAATAACTAAAAATTAATTTTTAATTATAGATTGCCGTCCATGCACAAACGGTCAGCTCGACAAGTCGAAATTTAATGTGCCCATAAAATAATATCATGAACAGTTTTATAATTTGCAATACAATACCATTAAACATAATTGTAAATCGGTAAAACATCCATCCACAGTCATTTACTCCGAATTGAGCTGACTTCCTGAATCTCGATTCCCCTACATTACATTTGTATTCCTGCGCATGACAGCATTCATATACCCCTTTTAGGGCTATAAATCCCCTGTTTGCACTATCAAATACAGATTTTACCCAAATTAACCACAAGACTTATGTACTTAAACAAATTTATTCCGCAATCAAACCAAAACTGTATACAATTTTAATGAAGCCATCGAATTAATATACAACCAACATTAACTGCCCTATTTGTAAGTGTGCGTTTCGAAATACATAATTGATGAACTTTCGGGCAAAAAACTTTTTTAATAAAAAATTGAAGCTAGTCGAGAGCCCGACTAGGGAATTCCTTGGACCCCGCACGGTGCTGCCGTTACAAGCATTCTATCTCCCTTTTACCTCTTACCATAAAACATTCACAACATACAAACATATGTTGTAAGTCCTTCCACTCAAGATCACAGGCACACGCTCGCAAGCACGCCGCTTGCTGCTTAATTGAATCGGTGTTTGTTGTCCGATCATTATCAAATTATTAGGTCATATTATAAAATCCAAATATCTGTAAGTGCCTAAGCACATGACTATACCTCTAAAAATTAATCTTTTTCATTGTTTAGGAAACGGTAATGCTGTGAGTGAAATGCTTTATATTATACGAGAGTATACTTAACAAAATTGTTGGATCTAACAACGAGATATGGAAAAAATACAGAATTTCGATAACGATTTTATGAAAACGGGCCAAGTGAGGCTATTGATCCTGAGTAAGTTTATGCATTGTACTGTATTTATTTATCAGGATGGTTTTTCATACATTCCATGACTCTAATTATATATAATTTCAACTTATGTTCGACATCGCAAGCCAAATGCCCTAATTGCTCATCTCTTTATTTATCAATTTGTGTCTTATATTCATTATTTATACCTGTCTGTTGACAATTTTATATACCTTATGGGTTTTGATATGAATTCTTCCTGTTACATACATTGCCACAAAACCATTATACCCTTTTCCCATTTACAATGATGATTTCAACAAATCTGGGTCAAGCTTTATATTAAATAACGATGCAAACGAAGATCACAACAAATGATTAATGTTGTAAAAGGGAAATCTGTCAATAGATTAAAAGAGGCCTTGCTTGGAGTTTTTTTTTTTATTTCCAGCAATCATTTATCACGTGCAAGGTGGACGCGTGGCGAAATCAAAATGGCTTCCGATCCGGTTAAATGTGCCGATGGCTAAACGGAATATGTGATAATATACAAAGGGGCTGCACAACCCTCTTACATTTTGCAGTTACCTATTGTTGCTTTTTGATTTGACTGACCCCGAAATGAAATGAAATGAAAAAAAATTAGAATCCACTGACGCAACGAATGGCCCTCCAAACTTACACTTGCATATATGGCATATGAAAAATGAAAGGCAAAATGCGAATACAATAATAAATAAAGCCACTGACTGAAACCGTGTAGCCTTTATTTCCAGTTTTTCTGCCACTGCTCGAACGACTCGAACGACTGGCTGACTGGCACATGTCAATCAGAAAACAGAGCCATAATCTCTGCTTGACATGAACTTAAAAGTATTATGACAAATATTTCGCAATCTGTGCGCTGCTCTGTCTCTGAATTCTCGCTACTGTATCCATTTGGCATGCATTTGCATGGGGTCTTACCATTATGGCATCAAATGCGTAACGTACTTATATAATTACAGATGTTTTTTTTCCAAGCTTTTTAATCGCATATAAGCTTGAAAAACTTTATATGTAAGCAATTTTGCAATAAATTTGCTTGTTTGGATTATAAGTACTTTGCGTTCAACATGTAATAAATGTAGTAAATATATTTGTGAGGGTATTAAATCAATGACCCCCGAAGATAACTTCTCTTTTTTAAGCTCACATTTTTGATGTCATTTATGTAGAATGTGTTATGCTGGGCTTCTTGTTGCAAGTGCACTGTGTGTGTGTGTTGTCCTTGTTGTTACTTTTACTGGACTCTGGCCTTTGCGTGACGCACAATTCAGTTTAAATAAAAATCATTTCGTTGCAAATACCTTATGACATATTTCTGTTTTTGACATGGCCTTATTGTAATGTTGTTGCTGTTTCTGGTACTGCATCACCGCCAACAAGCATGCAAAATACTTATCTGAAGGCCTTTCACTTGTTGGAAGAAAACCCAGAGCATATTGTCGCTTTCAGGCAACTGGCGCGTATCCTTTTATTTTCTCCTTTTTTTTTTTTGTGCGCCGGACATGCGGTAAATCAATTTTTATTTATTATTTTATGAATTGCTATCGTTTTTTTTGTTTTTTTTTTTTTAAATTTAACTCACTTAAGTTCGCATCGTTTGCATGTGTAGCTGTTACCAGATTTAATTTACTGTGTGTATGCCTCCAACCGCCAAGCCCGCTTATCGCTTAATTGAGAATGTATCCGCGGCAGTGCACGAGGTGGCACGTAATTTTGTGGTCATTACTACGAATGCTGGCAGCCATAAAGCAAATAAATATGAAATATTTTTCATTGATGAATATATTGCCGCTGAATCCCAAAGGCCATCCAGACCGACCGACCCACTGTAGCATGCTTATACGAAAGTGAATGGATACTCCGTACTGAATTAGAGGATGTAGGCTGACGCACAGCGTTTAGCTGAAATTTTCAAATTTCGTTTAGATTGCTTGTTTTTTTTTTTTATTCGTTTGTTTGACCTTCCACAGGGCTGACACATTACAAAAATTTGAATATTAATTAATAATTAACGAGATTTAACAACCGAAAAACCATACAATAATGTTGCCAAACAAACGACAAGAATCACAAACCAAATTATTTTTAGTTGCAAACGTGAAAGTGATGAAATGGTTCACTTGCTTTATGGCTGACATTTTACGTGATTTTACAAAATGAAGGACTACCGATAAATGTTTGCTAATTTTCTAAACACTGTTTTTTTTTTTAAGCAAACAAACAATTGTAATCTATGAGTTATCCAGTTTATAAAGTTATAATGAGTTCGAAACTTTGAGCAATACTTTTGCAAAACGCTGTCGTGTTGCCTGCCAATTTGTGCCTTGTTCCTATTTGATAAAGTTGAGCAAATCCAATTATCAGTTTTCAAATCGCATCTTATGCAAATGATGCCTATGCCAGAATGTAAAAAGAGAGACCGAAAGCGAATGTGTGTTTGCGGTTTGGTTTTAACATTGGCAAAGCCAATTGAAACTTGAGCGCGGCTGCACGAGTCATTTGACTAGAAACCTAAAATAAACCTAAGTTCATGCAGCAATGGAATTCTCGGCGTATGGAAAACTAAAACGGATACGAAAAACCAATAAAATATAAACTTTTGAGTGTAAGCGTTTGTTAATACCAACCCGCAAATTTGTGGCAATTTATACCCAAAATTAAATAGTCTCTGTGTGTCGACAGTTTAGTAATTTGAAGCTGCATACCGTATATAGGAATTTTCAATTTGGATAGTAGTAGTATATCATATTCAGTCGCAAGCGGATGCGATTTTGTGCAAACCAAAGTTTAAATGAAAGCAACGGATAAAATATACTTGAACAGAGGAACAGAGGAAGGCCGTAAATGTAAAGTTATAGAGGGTTGTTCAACATTTGAATTAAACGCTGTTGATGCCGACTCGGTTCAAAAGAGAAACCTGTATTTTCATACATTCTCACTACTTCCCACTACTTCAATGTTCTGACAGAATTCGCTTTGCATACTTGGGAGTGACCCGAACATTCATGAAAGCCTACACTCGAGTGGAATAGCATCAATTCTGAAGCTGGCACAACTAATTACTCAACTAATATTTGCTTTAACGCACACACAAGCTTAAGCAGAGGAAGAAACTGACCACATAAATCTCGCATTGGTCCCCATTAGACACACTCCAGCTGCGCAAGCTGGGAAGCACACACTCACCATAACTTCATAATCGAGCATACGAAGTCGACAGTTCGTGCATGTTAATAGGCCATTCAGTTGCAGAACTACGAATTTTCTATGTGAAAAGTTTTGAAGCTCGGGCAGTCAGACAGATATTAAGCTGATAGTAGGCTTAAGAATGCTCTGAGAAAGACCTTTTTATATATTTTTCTAATTTTAGACTACAGACAGTTTTGTCCAGGGTTAATACTGGTTGATAGATGCAAATTGCGAAACAATTAGCGTACTGGATATTGGATAAGTAAGTTGTTGAGCAACAAACGTGCCCTTTCATGCAGAGTAAGAGTCGAGCACTAAAAATGAAGCTGGCTAGACATTTGTTATGAAATTTTCAGCAAAATTTTCTGCAAATCATTTAGTTGCTTATGCTGACGGCCAGAGAAAGATAAATATTAATAACACAGTTGGTCAGCTAGCAAAAAAGGTGAAGGCTAAGCCGAGCCCCATCACCAAGTTGCCGCCGCAGCAGTTTCTGTGTGCGGTTCAGTTTGCACTGCAAACTAAGCCCGGGCGATGCTGTGACAGGGCAAACCGTGATAGACAGAGTCAGAGTCATAGTCCGAGCTGAGCATTTTAAATAATAATAGCAAAGTGCGGGGCGCATAAAGTAGAGAACGGCAAGTGAATAGTCGAAGAGTTCTGTTGTTGATGACAATACAGAAAAATGAAGGGCAGTGGAAAACAAAGTAAGCGCCAAATAGCCTCGGCGCATAATAAAGTAGAGCCAAGTATAAACTGAGAGGTGAAGTGTAAGCAACAATGAAAATGTTTTATAGTGAAGTAAGAATATCTGTATGCTATGTACATGAAAAATGCAATGCCATACAGCCATTCAAGCCACACAGCTACCTAAGCTACCGCCTGCCCTATCCACATGGCTTAGCTAAATATTAAAATTCATACGCCATGTTGTACGGCCAAATCACTTTCAGGCTTTGGCCATCCACGCCCTTGTTACTGACAAAAAACAAAAAACACAAAACGACAACTGCGACGATTTTCGTATGGCAAACAGCAGAACAGCATATTTTACATAGAGCATTTGAGGCCAAACGATACAGCTGCACTGAAACAATTGCACAATTTATGTGGCATTTAGTATTTGCACATCATTCAAGTCCGACTCAACCACCATACCATGCCCGGCCCCCTAATGCCGGCTGGCAAGCCAACGTCCTTTATACGCCTTTTCCAAGTTTCAGACAATAACATAAAACGAGACGTTAAGCATTAAAAAAAAAAGAATATGCAGGTCAGACACTCACTACAATTCATTTGCACCGCACCCCAACACATGCTCGACAACTAACCTGCAGAAATATTACAAATTCAAAATGCTAAATGTGCATTTAACTTATGTATTTATGTAAATCCCTCGAAATTATTTTGCCCTGCGGCCCACACGACAGCCGAGAAGGACCTCGGAGGACCACGACAGGTATTGTGAACGTAGTATTGCCACCAAAGCAAACTGCACGTCATTTAAATAAGCATACCTTTTCGAGGATGTATGTTTGTTTAGTTATCTTGCAGTTTTGCCACGAACTGTCCACATGCACACTTTCCTCAGCTTTGCTGAGCTGTCAATTGTCAGTTTTTCGGATTGATGGCATGGACTCTCTCATCGTCCTGCAAATGGTTGATTCGTACCCTGTTTCCATTTTGCGTCAGTTTTTCATAATTTTGCCTTATTTTCGTTTCAAACTATGTAACTCTATCCTTCTATACTCCCTCTCAGGTGCTTGTGTTACCACATATTTGTGTCCTCAAATTAAATCTGCACAATATGTGGGGAACGTTCCAACTCTGTATGCCGTACACGGTCCCAAAGATAAGTGCATATTTAAATATATTCGTCTGTGTGTGCTGGTTCATAAATAGCACTTGTGTGCAATATGTATGCTGGGTGGCGTACTCGGCTTCATTTTCATCATAACTTATTTACTTGGAAGCATCAAATAATTTAAGATAATGCAGTTGGACCAAAGTGCTAAATCCGATTTGGCCAGTGCCTTGCGGGTAGTTGTAAGCTGGTTAGATTTTCAAGCGGAACATTAATGCATATAACAATATTTAGATATATATATCGTACATATGTTATTTCCACAAGAGAATATTTAATGCCTCTGTGATCTTCTGCCTCCTTCAATTAAAGGTTTCCAAATTAGCTACCAGCTTTAAATGCTCGATTTCATATTCATATCGGTTTCTGCTTGATACACTCAGCCTAATCCTTTGCAGACAAGACTGCACAAAGAGTCGATGAATCGCGGACTATTGTTATTCTATTTTATGCAAATCCTCGCTAGTCAACATTTTAGATTTTTATCGCGAGGCCGGCATAATTTAGTAATTGAATTAACTTACCTTTCGGAATCGAATAAATTTTAATAATATAATTTTAGTAGACTGTCCCGTCATACACAATAAAATGCGCGTGCTCAACATTTTATCAAATAATTAAAATCTAAAATCATTCGGCGCATTAAATTCATATTGAAGTAGTGGATATTTATAGGAATACGGCTCTTGCAATTTGTCGACTCACCAAAATGTAAGGCTTTATAACATGAGCATGGTACATAACGCCCCTCTTTTTATTTGAAATGTTTTGTTTGATTTTGAGAATTTGTAGAGCTGCAACAATATGCTTGATGATTTCCGCTAAGCCGTAAATTCGCTTTAAATTAATACGCACACGCTTCTGCACCCACGCACGGGAAAGCACAACTTGCACAACCTTTAGAAGAGTCGTGGGCAACTGAAATTGAGACCTTTAAGAGCCCTAGGCCGAGTGGACCGCTATCGCGGGCTGACACCCACTACCAGGGGCTTGAAATAAATCCGTTGCCATGGGCCATACACGACTTTGTCAGCCAGATTTTAATTCAATTACATCTGTAGCTGCAAGTTGTGTGCAAATATTTTCATAGGAAAAATTAAATCCTAGCCCCACCCATCCTAGCCATTCCACGCTTTAAAGCAATTCAGCAAACACGACCAAAAACTACCCTAAACCCCAGGCATACGCGTGCGCCGCTATTTGCACTCGTGTCTGCTTTGTCAAGAGAAGAAAGAATATAGAAAAATAACTGAATGTCTAGCAGCCGCAGAGATCTTTACTGAATCATTGGTATAATATAGTCCTATAACGTTAAATACATAATTGCAGTTAAGTTCGCTAGTGACGGTAACAATGTAGTGAAGGTAACAAAATATATATGCGGTCCTCATTCCGTGTTATGTTTCTAAGCTATTTCACTCAATCACATTGCGGACACATGTTCCGAAGCAAGCACCTTGATTTTTAAAGGCTGTCTTATAAAAGAACAACAGTTACAAAAATTAAAATTAAGACAAAAATCTCATACCGCCGCAGTTTGGTTTACAGATAAGCAATAAAAGCATGAGGAAAACTTCGCACAGGAAGTCGCTCTGGGGCGGAAATCGAAATTTGTTAAATGGAGCAATCGATGAATAGCGTTCGATCTGACGTGCATCACTCCACGCCCCACGCAAGTCCACAGTTTGGTTTTACATTTTATCGCTTGTACGTTTGCACCATTTCAATTACAAACAATAACAATAAAATGTGTACGAAGGAGACTACGGGACGAACACGAACAAGCCGTTAAAGTTCAAGAAAATGCGTTGGCAAAAAAAGCCAACAGAGGAGTGCAAGGGCAAGGGGATTAGTTCACACGGAAGTGGCTGTCAATTGACTGACCCCCTGTTACCTCCATGAACATGGCTCCAGTCCAGGGAACGTATTGGCGTCCGTGCGGAAGTTTGACGCCAATGCGGGAATAGTAGCTAAATATTATTGCAAAGAAATTTAAATACAAAATTTCCATTCTCGTCTGCAGTATTTCAGTTTGTAACGCTAAAGTGAACACATTAATGGAATTGTTTGGGTTCATTCCATCGGTCGTTCCCTTTTAGAGTTCTTATACGTTTTTTTCTTTAATGCACATTTAGATATGTTTTGCAAATTTGATTTTTAAAAGAAAACGTATATCGCGTATATCGAAATTATTTAAAAAATTATTGGCTAACCTATAGAAGTCACTCAAAATAAATGATCATTCTTTAGTGAGGTGCATCCTCCACGTCCTGAGCTCGAATAATGCGTCTTTTTTTTTGGCGGCATTAAGTTACTACACAATCGTTCTTACAGATTTACGACTTGCTGTGCCATTAACCATAATTAACGACCAAAGTTTGAAGGACTGTATTTTTTAATAAAAGCCATCTTTGTAACAAGATGTTATGAGATCTTTACAGCCAAGCTAACTAATCTCAACCTTGCCACAATCAATACATAGGTTGACATAATTCAAAGCAAGTAACAAAGTCTTGGAACGGAAAACTTATTTCATTAGCAATGTCCATCAACTCAAAAGCCAGTGAAAATTACGTTCTGAGACGTTCCACTTCACAATGTGTTTCTACATGTTGTGCACAATTTAATTCAACGCTAATAAAACTCCAATAAAGCGAAATTTGTAAGCTGTTGTCGCCCTTGGCAGACACTAGGAACGATTATCATTGACAGTCGCTGCGTATACGTGACAAACGGTGGCCATGTGTTAATCTCGGACGGTCTAAGCACAGTGCAAGATTATGAGCAAGAAAAAGACAATAGGAACAAGGCCAACAATACGCACAAAGCAAAAACTTGCACATAAACAAGAAAAACAAAAATAAAATAACAGTGGAAAACTTTATGGTCAACATTTTTAGTTGCGGTAGAATGAATACCAAAGTGTATTTCATGGACAACACACACACATTAATATAGCTACTCTCATACGCACACCGTGGTAGACTCTTACGTAAATAGAAATACATCTCCACAGACTTGGAGACACACATTCGCACTGGGAAAAGCAATCACTGCCCTGGCAACATTTCTTTTATCACAAGTGGCCAACTGTATCCCACTGATGGGCCCCGTTCATTGTTGGCTCTGTGTCTTGCGCCACTTTTATTATTATTGATGACAGTTTTGAGCAGAAAATAAAAATAACAAATGCAGCAAAATATTTCTCCTATCTCACCGTCTGTCCATCTCAGAAGCTTGTGCTAACATAAAATCAAAATATAACAAAAGGGAAGAAATAACTTCTTCTAACAGGCATAAAGTTTATTTACAATATGATGTTTTACACAAAAAGTCAATTTTATTACGGAATTGGGAAGTATATGGTATTGTAATGTGATATTGATAGTAGTAAGCATAACTATATATCTGAGATTTTTAAATTGAGTCAGAGATGTCTCCTTTAATAAAATAACTATGCCCCTCGCAAGGGTATAAAAAGCGAACTAAACTTAAACTGGGCTCGCACGAAGATTCCGTATAATTTAAGTTGTAAATGAACTGTTAAGCTTAGGTTCAAAACTTTTCACATTGAAAAAAATGTATACCCAAGCCGCGCCAAGACATATTCCTAATAGATGACAATGCAAAGTAGCATCAACTGATACTATCATATACTTTGTGAGTAAAAAAGAAAAAAATAATAAAATAATGGAGAGAAAGCAACTCAGGAATAAGATTTAACGAAAAACAAATTTCATTAGGTTGGCAGCAGCCGTCACGCGAAACTGCGAAAAATAAAATATAAAAGTTTCTTTCCGAATTTTTTATTTCCATAAAGATGTGTGGAAGCAATGCCACAAAAAGACCCACAAGGCAAGATAAATTACCGGAAAGTGTATACTGTACAGACATCTGTTGTCCCTTTTGCCGTGAGCTCCAAATATTTTTGTAACTTTTTTCTTCTACAAAGTTAAACTAACTCTGATGCAGCACATCAACAAATTTTTATAATTTTTGCTCCAGTTGGAAACAAATGTCTGACTAGTACGTGCTCCATCAATTTTATACTTCAGTATATTCCCTGCCTACTGAGTTACCCAAACAAAAACAAGCTCACACACACACACACACACACCCACATATTGAGCTGACACACCCAATTGATTAACCTGAGCCACACGCCATAGCAACTTTGCTGAGCTGGGGCGGCACAGCCAAGTTAATTTTGAACCGTTTATCAAATGGCGCTGAGTTGAAAACTTAGAATGAATGTGCTGCCGGATGCCAGACTAATACCATGGGTGAGTAGTGCACCTTGGCTGGGCGGATCAACCAGCTGGTGGCAGATGCCAGGATGCAGGCCATAATGCAAAATAGCAAAACAAGAGCAAAAACTAGATATCAAACAAACCTAGATGGAGTGAGCATCAAATATGATGTTACAAAATCCGTTGGCAGCGTTGCTCAGCTATTTGTCAATTTTGGCTCTGCTTAGCTCTTTGGCAAAAATTGATGACTTGTGAAAATTCCTACATTATGATAACTGAAGTGGGCAACAGACTTCACAAAGTGTGGGGCATCAGGAGTTGACTCAACAGTCAACAGTTGCATATTTTTTACTTCTTAACCGAATAATGTGAGAGCTCAGTCAGAACATGACAATTGCAGCTTGTGGTTCTACTTTGCACAGTGTCACGCCAATTTCGAAGCACTTAACGCCTGCTCTCTGATTGTGCAATCGGCGCAAAAACAGTGTAAAATGCATACAGCCAACACGAAAGGATTTTTCATGAATTCTCCTTGACACGTATATACACCTTGAGGCAACGCATGCGTTGCCACTAACTGCTGGGGTGTAAACATTTGCCGCTCGAATGAAGCGCCCAATGAGGCGACA
The DNA here is from genome assembly GCF_035044405.1 of Drosophila montana. Classification (NCBI taxonomy): domain Eukaryota; kingdom Metazoa; phylum Arthropoda; class Insecta; order Diptera; family Drosophilidae; genus Drosophila; species Drosophila montana. The sequence goes on along the minus strand of NW_026998706.1, from coordinate 27,912 downwards.
CAGACGAGTGCATAAGGCATGCTCGCACCACCATGCCACCACATCTGGCTGCTAGGGTAACCCAAAACAAATATTTTATGAAAAGTCGGTAAAGGTGAGCAAGGCTGCGTTGACAGCGGTAGCCCCTACAAGATCGCATAGCTAAAGAATCAACCAAAAATTAGTATTGCAGCGATAGATATCATGTAAAATAGTGTTAAGTGGAACTCAAACAATGACCAACTTCACCTTCTTTGCTCGCAGAGTGCGATGTTTATTATGCACGTGTAACCAAAAAGTCCATATTCCTCACAGCCTCAGGACAAAGGCAACTTTCAACAAAACTGAGGTGTAGCTCCCATACAACGTGTTAAACTAGGCGTCCGTTTTCAAGTACGCGTATTTTCCGATCCATTTATCACAGCAAGAGCACAGCCACAATCAGAACAGCTCCTATAATATCAGCGGCAGCAAAGATGGCTGGTAACAAAGCGGCAGCCTATAGCCCTATCCATTATGCCTTGCGTGTGTGTGGGTGAAGTTCGAGCCAGTTAACGGAAAAATGCAATAAATGCAGCAAATGTGTTGCTTTGTGTGGCTACTGCTGCTGCTGCTGTTAAACGCATTTTGTAGAAACTGCATTCATGCAACACACAGCCAACGCCCATTTGTATGCAATATTTTTTGCACTCTATATGAATGGCTTTTATTATAATCGTTTGCTCGCCGAGGCATCAACAGCATAGCAGGGCTATTTAGCATGAATTTCCATCACAAAACGGGCCAATTAGCGAGCGTTAAATGCAAACGATTTTGATTGCAAAATAATCACCATCACTGAAGACATTTTAGAAAGTTAAGCTCGAATCATGCGACTAAGAGTTGTAGTTAGCTATAGACGTGAAAGTGTAGAAAGATGCATGGACTGCTTGTGGAAGCTTGTGGCGTCAGGAGATTTCCCAAAACGCAGTCATAAAGTGGCAGGACTACGGACAGGTTATCGTCTGTTTTCTGTTTCCGCTATAAAACTTTTATTATGCATGTCAGGTGACATATGTACATAAAGTAGACGTACCAAGGGAGACTGTACGCAATTTTGTCCTAAATTTGGCTTAAATGAGTCACTGCTACGATTAGCTTAGCCAGCTGGCGCACGAAGTCTATCAAGTAACCTGTAAGTTTGGTCGACGAATGCTTAAATTTTTGAAGACTTCAATTTAAAGTCACATCTAGTAAAAATGCAGCCTTTGAAAGCGCAAAGCAATTTACTTGCAATCGCAGCGAAGGCCATAAATTTAAGTCCAATGCGAACCGAGGCATGGCTGTTCACCAAATTCAAAGCTGACCACATTCAAATTTTTCAAGCCACACAAATCCGCGTTGACTGGCTTTGTACGAAAAGCAGAAAGCAAACGAAGTGAGGTATAAGGCAACAGCACAGTACTGCACGCAATATGGCTCGGCGTTGAGATACCTTATGCCATGTTCCAAGAGTTAACACATAACCAAAGGACAGTGCTGACCCAGCATTTTACTGGCCCATGCACAGGGTATAAAACAAAATTGCTACAAGGGTTAACATGGGCAAGAGAAGCGTGGCAGCGACCGCAACAATTTCTACAGCCGTGGGCAACTTAATTTCAATATAAATAAATAAAATTCGTACAATGTTTTCTTTTTGGCTCTTTTCAACATCATGTTTTCGCGCAGCTGCCAACCTGCTGCCAAGTCCTGGGGATCAGGGAAACCAGCATTTGAAAGACCTGCCCAATGCAATACGTTCAGTTGTTAGAGCTCTTCCTTGCTTGCACTGGTACAAGCACTTTAAAAAAAAATAAGAGTGTATTCAGTAAAGAGCATACTTTTGGAGCTATCAGCCCGCCTTTTGCAGCCGTAGCAAATGCTACGAAAAATTAAGATAAATTCAATTTGCTTGATTCCGGCAGAAGGCACACACACACAAATAATCCCATTTACAGTCCTTATTGCCACCACACATCCGGTCAACAAGTTGTTGGTTGTCTTGCCTTGTCTTGGCATAAGATGCTTGAGCATCTAGTGCGTATGCCGGTCTGGCTTTTGTCATTGCCACACATAAGTATAAATAAGTGTAGGAGAGCGTATGGCCGTATGGCCATGGCAATAGATACTTACTAGAACGACTGTGGTTATACTTTTTGCCTCTGCGCTGTGCATGCGCTATTGAAATTCAATAAGGGCGACTGCCGAGGCTTACATTGTGCTGGCAGGACCACAAAGTCGCCTTCTCCTAGCCAATAACGTTCGCTTCATTCCCTCAGCATCCCTACTGGGATGTGGCTATATGTGTGTGTGTGTGTGTATGTGTGCGATGACTTTCATTACTATGAAATTGATTTCCGCTTATGGCACTTTGGTATTGCTTACATGTTGCGTCTGCTGCAAACACTAAGAAGAACCACTCACGGACAATGAATGACTTTTTCTGTCGCTTATCTTCATCAGCAGCATGTAAAAGTCTTCGACAGACATGCTATGCCTGACTGAGCTGATTAGGATAATGACTTTAATAAGTTTGCCAATTCGTAGACGCTGAAGGGTAATTATTTAATTAATTGTGCTTACGTATTTAATTATATATTTTTGATGCTGCTGGTGCGGTTGATTTTTAAGACGACTTGACTTCTTCTATCCTCAAGGCATATTTTGCAATTAAAATTGTTGCACTGTCAACGGCAGCTAAATGCTTTCAGGCTACGCGTCAGGTTGTTAATTGCTCATAATTGGGCATTGCACATGCACTTTAAGTGGCCGACAAAGGGAAAGGAAGTATGCAACTTCCCGAAACGCTAATTAAAGGACGGAAGACCTTGTAAGAACATTTTCTATTGCTGCCCTGAAATAATTAGCCCAAGATGTTTTGACTACTATGTTGAAAACTTAATTGCAGCGCACACGCTAATAGCCCAACGGATGTGGCATTAAATTGATTACGTATAATTAAACAATAAAGAACGGATATATTCCACACACAAAACCGTTTTTTCGACCGATTGATCCTATAGGACCCATATTTTTTATATGCGCTATCTGATATGATAGTGATCGTTGTAATTGCCGAAGTTTTTAATAAGCGAGTGAAACTTTTATATGACAAGTTTGATCAAGATATCTTAAAGATAAACTATTTCAAACAATGACGTTCCTATGGCATAATACTTATAACGACCGCGATATTTTCACTGCCTGTAATAAAATAGCAGATCTATGCGACGGACTTGTCCCTAATTAACAACACATATATTTATATGTACATTACACATATACGTTACACATTTTATGACAAACTTATAATATTTCTCCCACAAGGAAAGAAACAGCTAACAAACTGACAGGACAATTTATTAAAATGCTTTAGCCATGAAAATAAATATGGATAAAACTAAACAAGCAAACATAGGTCATACGACTGTTGCACGAATTCAAATTGCTGCCATGCACGTTGCAGAAAGGATGGTCGGTTGCATTTACAGTTGATTTATTAGTGAAAGCAAATCACTTGCTAAAAAATAAACGAAAATATGTTAAATTGAATGCATGCTAGAGGCAAAACAAGCAGTAAGCTTCAGGTATGCAGTAACAATATGCGTATATTGCGTGTGTCTAAAATGATCCAGCTCCAATCACTCGGTGTCCATTTGGTCGATATTACAATTTGCATACTCGTGGTCGTGTCTTCAGCTAGAGGCTGAGGCGGGAGTGTGTTAAAAACAAAATTGCACTTCATTAAATAACCATCAAAACAACTCAATAAAACACTATATTTCAGAGAGAATAAACGAATTGTGACCAGTGGGCTGCGTGTGTAGATTTGATTGTGGTTGAATGTAAATGTGTGTGCCACATATACCAAAAACTATATAAATATCGCAAACAACGAAACTTTTTCGATTCAAATGCGATAACATTGCGCGGCAGGCCACAAATTTCTGGTTATCCTCATATTTACTGCCGACAGACAAACCAACTGGCCCATGGGCATTTCCATCCAAGGCCGAACTCGAACCCGAACCATATTAGGACTTGACAAGCTACTAACAGTATTTTTGCAATGCTTTTAACTGCCGAGAGCACAAATGTAACCATATTAATTTAATGAAATGCAGTCCATCAAATCCTTAGCAGTTGGAATGCATCTAAAAGCGATACTTAGTTACAGTTTCATGCATGCTGTCCGATGTGTCAGTCAGATGTGTCAGTTCTCGTTAGTTTACTCGCTTGGCGGCAACCATGCGGGGAAGAAAGTCACCAGGAGTTGCCATCGTTGCAAATTGGACGAAGAATAAAAATGCTGTACGTCAATAAAAAAATTGTCATATGAACGTGAGTGGCTCTGGCCTAAAACCAATTGTATACCATTTGCCGTTTAATGGAATTTATTATTATATATATGTATGTCGTGCAGGAATCAAACAAAATGCTCAAGATCACAATAAGAGAATCTGCCATGTTATCGAATACTTCAAATTTTACATTGGACGAGTAGTTACTAAGTTCATTTTATATTGATGTATTTGGAAGCAAAGGTTAAAGGACCAAAATGTATTTGATAAAGGATAAATGATTTACGAAACCAATTTAATTTGTGAAACGTAACTATTAATCGAGCACACGCGAATCAAAACTCGTACTTTTATTTGTTAATGTAGCAAAAATCACACAAAGCCGAAAAATTGGCAAAACAGTCTTACCCACTACGACGGTCGTTAGACACAGACAAAGAAACACTGCGAATATCGACAGGAAGTTGGCATAACTAGGGAAATGAGAAAATTAAAGGATCAATACAGAGCAGTATAATAAATTGCATACGAGCTGGACGCAAAGCATTGCGTCGACGATTTGATGCTTAGTTGGGATGCGGACATAAAGTTATGTCCTTTGTCTCGTGCAAACTTTGGCATTGTTTAGTTGGATTCTTTCAAGCAATATGTGGTGATTATTAAGATTAATAATACGACTTTTAGCTACAGGGCGGGTGATGAGCTACCCAGTTGATGTGTTTTTAATGAGTTGGTCGACAACAGAATCACGAGCTTCGCCGCCGCCAACACCGCAGAAGCAATTAAAGAGCATCAATTAATATTAAATATTTCAGCGGCAATTAAATGAAATAATTCGTAGTCGCCATCAATCCAACCACAAAATGGCCCGATGTGGCCAATGAGCCGCTGGCTTATAGCCGTCAAGAAGACAGGCGAGCGAGCACTGACATACAATGAAAAACTTTCCCGGGTATTCTGAATGAAATTTTCATTAACCAAAGAAACCAAAGTGATTTGGTAGTAGCAGCTACCCCATCGCCCCATCGCTCCATCGACCCAGCAGCCAAGTTTCAAGTGAAAAGTTTTCGACTTGCGCCAACTGGACACATGTTACAAAATTCGCAAATAAATTTTTGGTACCGAGAAAGTTTTCCACGCATTCGAAATGCAAATGAAATGCGCGCGAATGTTGACAAGCGGACCGCGGACCGGGAGCGAAGTTGAAGTGAACAAAGTTGAACCGAAGCTGCATTTCTTATGAGCGACGAAATGAAAATATTTCAAAAACCATTTCAATTTCTCCAGCTATACTCGTAATTGAAATTTGCATTTGTATGATGCTTGCTTACAAAAAAAACAAAAGCAAAAACTGAACTTTGCCCAGCTAAGACAAGCAAAAAGAAACTCTGCGTCGACTCCACCACAGCCAGCTAACTGCCTGGCAAAAAAAAAAAAAAGAAAAAAATGAAAAACAATTAAGCGCCGCGTCGTGGAATTTTGATTGCAAATTTTCACACCAGAGAAAGCCGACAGTGGAGCATTCGTTTAAGGCCTGGTCAAAATATATCTTATGTTAATTTTATAAAAATATATATGCATGTATGTATATATTTTCAGCCACTTAAAGATCAAATCGTATTTTTGGATTCTTAATGTAACAGTGGCATTCTACCAAAATCCGAGACTGTAAAGAAACTAAAAGCATGGTGCACTAGCATACCAAGCAAATAAAAGCCAGAATGCCCTCATTTGCAAAGACTGCAAAGAATTCTAAAAACTTCCTTGAATCGAAAACAAAAAAATACCTAAAACTTTTACCAACCAGCATTTGCCGAGAACCGCAAATTGTTTTAAGTCAGACAGAAGGCTGAACATACTCGCGGAAAAAAAAAACAAATATTAGTACTTGTAAAAAGTACAAGCCTTGCAAACAACAAGGTATCCTCTACCTGGCAGCAAATTTTCAACAAGTCACCGACCAACACAAAACAGGCCAACAATTGTAGCGCACACTTGACCAAGAAGGCAGCTCCAGTCGGCAAACCGTAAATTTTATTGCATGACTTGATTAAATTCGCATGCAACCCCAGCGGACAACCTCAGCTAGACGGACGGAGGTCGAAGCTGGGTCAGTCAATTCAAAAAAAAATAAAAACCATGGCCTTTCAGGCTTCTTTTTCTTGGCATTTTCCCCATTTTAACGTTTTAACGTTTTAACGAAACTTAATGAACTTTCAGTGTCACAGCAAAGCAAAAAGAGTCACCAGCACCTTCTCCGTCTGCAGTTAATGTTATGATGGATATTGTGCAAGGCGAAAAGCAATTTTGAACTTTTTAAACAATGTTTGAATGTGTGGGAGCTATTATGAGCTCCGTTTCTATGGTTTCCAGTGACAAGCCAACTGGCTTTCCAACTGGTCTTTCTATGAATAGTTGCTTAAATATGCCTCACAAGACTTAAAAGCATTTTCAGTAATTAGAAGCAAAAAGGAAGCAAACGCTCGACTATACGATTCCCTCTATTATATTTCCAATGTGAGAAGAAGCATTCGATCTACAAGCTTTTATATATATTTGTATATGCATGTAACTACAATTCGTAAAAAGAATAAAGACAATATGATGCGCTTTGTCAGGAAGATCACAACTAATATGTATTGATACGATACCCTTTTATAATCATTTTTTGGAAACTTAATTTACGTAGGATGCTGAGTGGTTTGGTATTTCGGGACTTGGTGCTACGCTGCGCAAAATTTAACGAAGCTTAACCTCGTTCAATGGCAAAAAATCCACTTTACGTACACTTTGGGCTGTCATTTCGGGCGCAGCTCAAGCAGCAATTGTGCAAACGGGAGGAGGAGTTCAGTAAGTGGACGAGTGAGTCGACGGCACAAATGGTTCGGGAGTTAGCGAACTTTTTCAAGCTAAATGCAAGCAAAAATGATGAATGAGCTGCAGGTAGCAGCCACTACTCATGGTGGCCCAAGGCAAGAATTTCTATCGGAATGTAGTGAGAAATTATTCTGATTTTCGTAAACGCCAACGCTTGCCAATGGCTATGACAGAGTTGAACGTGTGTCATCTATAAATTATGCAAGAAATCTGAAACACCTTCAGCATAAAGCTAGATTACTCTGGATACACAACAATGAAACTGAAATCGAAAGTGCGACAGCCTAATACCGGAAATTGGTTTCATATGACAACGACATGGGCAGAGACATATGCAAAGACAAGGAGATAGTTTCGTGTTTACTTAAACCCAGGCGCAAACCGCAAACACATACTATATACCAGGTCGATGACACCATGGAACCACAAGTGTGATGAGTATGTGCGCGATGTATGTGAAATATGATGCAGATGATGTTTCTGCGGATCGATGAACCTTCTCTTCGCATGATAGTGGATAGGGACAAGGGCGCCTCTTTTAGTTTAAATGAAAGTGAACGCAATTAATAATAGAAACCAAGCGAAGCAATGAACTTGGCCTAACCAGAAATGTGTATATCGTATTACACATACGTGAGGGCTATAAAAACGCAACTGCGTCTACGCAATGTCACACTTGAAAACCAACAACGCAGCGCCTTAGTGCCCTGCTCTCTGTGCTCTCCAGCAAGGATTAGCTAGTTGATATAAGCAAAAGAACGGGTTATCAACCAACAGCATGAAGACACCCAGCGACGTACAACGTCGAAATTGGCAATGTACAAACAATCCATTAATGATCAATGAATTCAGGTGGCCCGGGCTATTTACGCTGTTGTTCTTATTCATAACAATGAGCCCGACTGCCGCGATAATGGCGTCGCTGCCGATGGAGCCGCTTCTGAGTGAACTGCCGCCAGCTTTGCTCTCACACCAAAACACCAGAAGCAATTACCATGACCCGAACATGGAGCCGTTTGCAGGATTAGCAGGATATACGAGAACACGACATTATTATGGCGCAACCACTGCAGCTGCTGACGGCCAACCGCTAGATGATGGCGTGGGCGACTTGGCAGCGGCACCATATGCAAATTATGAACCAAAAGCCGTCAGTGCTCTTAGTGGCGGCACAGCCACCGGCTTTGTGCCAACGACCGCGCTACAGAGCTACAACAACAACAGATTGCATTCGGAGTACGATGCTCGGCATCAGGGCAAAATCGATTTTGTCATTAATACGGCAAATTATGAGCTCGATGCCAATGAAGAGCAGCCCGACTATCAAAGCTATTCATATCAGCCACGGGCGCCAGTGTCGCCTCTACGCGATTATCATATTGAGCAATTTTCCAATTATCGCCATCCGGCTGTAGGCCGAGAGCAGGAAAGGGTGGCTCTGCACCAACGACAAGTCAGCGACGATAGCACGTTTGCTTATGGCACTAGTAGGCAGCGCCCCGAATTCGACTTGCCTGTCAAGCGACAACAACGGGAGCCCACCCAACATTACCGGGCGGAACCACAGCCGCAACAAGAGGATCAGCAACTGCTTTACTCTCAGGCACAGGGTCGCATTGCCGATCTTCCGGACAGTGGTAGTACTCGTAACTCGTTGCCTCCTATCACAACAAGTGTTCATCATACCGCATCGAGCAGCAAAGCGATCGCCGGATTTCCACTTTCGAAGCATATTGAGATCACCAAGCACGTACCAATAGCTCACTATCAAAAACAACACGTGCCCTACAGGCAGCCGGTTCAGATACGCGTTTCCCGACCTGTTATCGCGGCCATCCCGAAGCCAATTCCTATCAAGATACCCGTCTCGAAGACAGTGGCCGTGCCTCAACTTCAGGAAGTCAAAATACCATTGGAGAAAGTTAAGCCAGTGGCTGTAGAGCGACCGATTCCATTTGTCGTGGAGCGGCGGGTACCCTACCGAGTGGAAAAGCCAATAGCTACTCCCGTCTACTATCCGTATCCAGTTAAAGTGCCTATTGTACGGACAGTGGTGCACAAACAAAATCCTCAATACGCAATACCCACACAGGGACTAGGAACATACGGAGGATGGAATTCTGGTAATCATCTACTGGGATAAACAGTATCTACAAATCAAACAAAATGATATTTATATAATTTCAGTTTTTATTTTATATACCTACTAGCCATAAATAAAGTAGAGATTCTATACGAAACTTATAATAGTGAGCTTATATGGAACAAAGTATATAGTAATATAAGTATTTTGTACGACGGCATACAGGTATTATGTGTTTATGTGTGTGTATGCATGTGTGCGTGTGGGTGTGTGTGTTAATGTATGCATGCATGTATGTATGCATTTATGAATGTATGTATGCACGCATGTTTGTTTTCTAATAACAAACGCAGACCAAGCGTATTTGCCGCTGTGCTGCAAATTTAAATAAAATTAATTTCTACCAAGTGCTCTACTCCTCGATTCTCAAGAATTCAAGTAGGATCTGCAGTTTTGATGCTTAGCTAGTAGAGTAGTATTTTTGTTGTTGTTTTTGTTTGGTATTTTTGTTGGTGTTTTTCTTTTTTTTTGTGTGCGTGTATGTAGGTATGTATGTATGTATGTATGTATGTATGTATGTATGTATGTATATATGTATGTATGTATGTATGTATGTATGTATGTATGTATGTATGTATGTATGTATGTATGTATGTATGTATGTATGTATGTATGTATGTATGTATGTATGTATGTATGTATGTATGTATGTATGTATGTATGTATGTATGTATGTATGTATGTATGCATGCATGTATGCATGTATGCATGTATGTATGTATGCATGCATGCATGCACGTATGTATGTATGTATGTATGTATGTATGTATGTATGTATGTATGTATGTATGTATGTATGTATGTATGTATGTATGTATGTTTGTATGTATGCATGTATGTATGTATGTATGTATGTATAAATGTTTGTATGTATGTATGTATGTATGTATGTATGTATGTGTATGTGTTCATGTAAGTATTCGGGCATGTAGTCCTTCATGTACATTTATATAAAACAAACATGCACACATGTATGTACAAACAGGTATACATATTTGTGCAGACTTAAAGCACCGCCCAACAAATCTTTTAATCGCATTTGCCACCGAGGAAGCTTGGATTCTGCAAAAAGTGAGAAACACGTTTTAAATGAATTTTCGCGAAATTCCGTCTAAACGTGCACCTTCATCAGAAAAGGTAACTACAGTGAACATTTCAGCTTTATAGCTCTTACGGTTTGGGATATGCGTCGATCACCAATCCGTCAGTCAGTCAGTTAGGACAAATAGTTTTATATATAGAGATTATTATATGAGTGACTTTACCATGTTGAATATTTAATAATAATTTATTTATATGGTTTTAAGCCGTCCATGTAAAACACTGTTTAGTCACCAGCTTTTAACCCTGGGTGTCTAGAACAAAATAATTGCAATTAAAGCAAGAGAGGACTACAAAATTGCAATGCAACTCAAAAACTTTCTCCCCCGCAGCTCAGCAGAACTGAGTAGAGCATAGCCAAACAAGACATTGAAGTCAGAGTCAGAGGCCAACCTCCAAATGAAGAAAAGTAGCCAAGTAAAACTTTTTAATTGAGCTAAGATCCAACAAATGCGGCTAATAAATATGTATTGAAGTGCGGCACAGCGACGGGTATGCAATGCAAAGGGACTAGTGTAAGAGAATGCAGCTGCTAATTGCCAAATGTAACTTCAACAACAACAACAAAGCACGTAACGAAACACAACAACAATTCTGCACTAAATAAACGCGACGTTCAACTTCGGAAGGGCGTTAACAGAACAGCAACAAAATTAGCCAAAAAGTAAAGTCTTGGCCCAGCTTGTAGCTTGAAGCGTTTCGGGCGGTAGCTGATGGAATTGCTGCAAGTTATTGCTGACTAATGAAATTAACTCTAATTGACTCGGAAGTCTGGTGCTAGAGCTTGTTGCTGCTACTATGGCAGCATTCTTTAGCATTTTATTTATATAATTTCAACATTCTTAAAGTTACCCAAAAACAATGGATTATAGCTTATATGATAAAAGGTCGCAAGGAAATAATATATAGGACTGGCATATGCCGACGGAAAGAAAACGAACCGAAATTTAAAATTTAAATTATTACCCTTCAAAAATAGACCTAATAATCAGTTAGTATAACAAATGAACTATTTTGTGGCTTATCATAGACATGCAGGCGCGCACATCTGTATATACATACATATATGTTCTACATAAGTTTGTGTGTGTCACAGTGCACATAAATTTATAATTGCAGTACCCGCAAAACCACTTCGTTAAGAATACTGTGGCTAGTTTGACAACTGTCCCGCAACTGGCCAGAACCCGGCGAATGACGGCGGACGGCAAATACGAAAGCCGCAAATCGCAATGAACATGCATGCACGTGGTCAAATTGACATCCAGCACGCTGCTGATGAGGCTGGTTAAACAGTAGTATGGCGCTATTGGGAAAGTTAGAGTGTGTCTAGTTGTACATCGTATATTCAATTATAAGTATGCATGTATGCCTGTACATGTGAACACCATGTTGCCATCTGTGATTGCTTACCATTAATTTGTCACGCACACGCCACATACCTGTAAGGAGTACAGGTATGAACCCTTTTTAGTAGAACCCTCTAGCATGTCATCGATGCGTCATAGAAGGAAGTTTTGTTGGTACATCACTGTAAAAAAACGATGGCAAATTTCAAAGAGCACATATCTTTAGAAAGTCGGATTTGAGAGCGTAGGCGGCGGTCGAGCATCAAAATGACTTTATAATTTGGCAAATGACTCCGCACTTTGTGTAGAGCGAACGCGAAATGAAGCAGAAGCGTATGCCAATGGGGTTGCTAAACATTAAAAATTAATCAGCACTTCCACCTCAAAACTTTGATAATTTCTGCGTTGCTATAACAACAAGGAGCAACAACCTGAAAGGATTAAACGCCAAATGGTTGGCTGGTGCGCGAAATATGGCGACAAAAAGAAGCGTTTTTGAAAAATGACAGCTAAACTGCACCGAAAACAGTTGGTGCCCTTCGCCAGACCGCAGCTCTAAAACTTTTAACCCATTTCGAGGGACGCGCGGACCCCTTTCAAAGTTGGCCAGGCCAGCCAGCTTTTGGTTTTTCAAATTTATGTGCGACATAAAATTTTCGACTCAGGTGGCTGTAATTTTTGATGTTAACACCGACCGGGCTGCGTTACTTAGTGTTAATATACTTTCTGGCTTGCTTGATAGCTTTAATTGGTTCGCTTGCGTCACAAACTCGCAAGAGGAACTGTGTACTGTACTCAAATACAAGCGGAACTTTTCTCAGCTTATGGACATAAAAGGCGGTCAATTTTTCGGACGTTTACTTGGCGTATGAGTGATATTTCATGTTAGAAAATTTATGCGCTGCTTGTTTGCATAGACCTGTGTTTGTATGTGTGTGTGTTTTGCAAAACTAAAGTGCAGCTAGTGTGTACATTTTGCGATTACCATAAATTATTTACGCTTCACTTTAAAATCTTTAGCGCACACAACCATAATGTTGGCAAGGACATATACACCCATATTCATAGGCAGCACAAAAAGGCATAAAAGGATTTATGTCAACTGACACACAATAGCGCAGTTTCATGAGAACGATATGGAAGCATGGCCGAAGCCTTTTAGTTAGAATTCAAACTTTATGCACAAACAACTACTCAGGCGAATAATTGTTATTAAAGGTCGCAATTAAGATACTAAAGGACAAAATGGAGGGGCAACTTGAGCTTGGACAGCTGTGCCGGGGCAGCCTTAAAATTTGAGCATTGCCATTTAGAAAGCAGCTGCAAAGTTTTTGAGCTCTACATACATTTTTCATGACACATTATCCAAAATTTAAAAACTACTACGTTCCTAGCTGCTCAGGTTCTCATCAAAACTCTTTCTGAACTAGAAACACTCTGTTTCATGCGAAAATGTATTCCGTTGCACCCAAGTCAGCCTGTTTGACAATTGCTACAGAGGAATGCAATTCCATAATTCTGATCTAGACACTGACTCAGCTGCACTCATTAGTTTTCAAACTTAACAGCTGCAAAAGCAAACAAGCCTGACTCATATTTCAACTGCGGCTATTATTCAAGTTACCCAAAGAGCGACACACGCATAATGAGGAAAAATTGTTAACAACAGGTCGTGCAGAAAAGCAAACAAATGTTCCAAACATGAAACAATTACTGAAGACCTGTTATCAAGCTGAAATTATTTATTGCCAGCCATGACAGAAATTATGAACTCAAGCTATCTGGCAGGGCTCTGATATATATTAACACATAGTCACTCACTAAATAGATAAATCTAAGATAGCATTATGCATCTAGGAATATGTACGAATGACGACAAAATATTCCCTTAGCATATAAGGGAAATATGCCACAGATGTACATATTTTAGTCAAAAACATTTTAGCAAAATTATTTACTCGTGTTTAGTATTCTTATATTAAGTATCTTAAAATTAAGACTATTTCCTCACACAACAATTTGTAGAATAGTTATTAAATATAACAACTCCAGCTGTAAATACTTGTGAATGCTTTCGATACAGAACAATAATGGGGCATTTCCATACAATGCTATTTAAGAGAGAGGAAAGTCTATTTAAAGCTATTTGTATTCGTATTTGTGTTGCGCACACAAATGAAAATATATGCGGCAGCCATCTGGTAATTGGCAACTTATTTAAGCCATTTATATTCCAAAGTGGGCGTTAAGGCTAGACAGGCATACGGGCAATTCGTAAATCATTTTAACCAACAGCAGACACAATCCACACATATTTACCTATGTCCTATCCGTGTTTAGGAGTCTGTCGGCGAGTTTTAACATGGTTTCCCATGTGCCGTGCCCTCTGTCGCTGTTTAGATGGGCAAAACCCTAAAAATCCTATCACATCGCGAAAATCTAAGGTAGAAAAGAGACTACACTAAATTGTGTGCACATCAAGAAGTAACAACTTAAGCCTCCATCTCGCTGAGTGTTGTTTTTTTTTGTTTTTGTGGAAATGGGAATAAAACATACCCATACTTAGCTAGAGGAGAGTCGGCCCTAATGCCCACAAAAATAAAATCAAAAAAAATAATGAAATAATTTAAACAGTTTAATATGGATTATAGTGCGGCATATTAACAGAAATGTATGTGTGTATATTGTATTGTATTGGGCATGCTTCGCCCGTATACACTATGCAAAATCATATTTTCAAAACTTGTACAAAAATATTTATACGTATAAATAACTCGCTACAGCAAACTTTTTTTGGTAATATATTGCGTGCACAATTTGGAAAGCAGGCGTACAACTTTCATTATGCAAAAAGTTTTTTAATAATACTACAAACATTGTGGCTGAAAATAGTACACACACAATACTCACGAGCAGTCATTATTAAAAGCCTGTGTTTTTTATTTTGCCACTGAATGTGCTTATAATTGTGTTTAGAGTGTACAATTTTGTGTGTTTTGTCAATGATATCTATTGTACTTTCGCAAAAACGAATTAAAATGTTTATGGATATAAAATTGTTATTAATATTATTATTATGAGTATTTCTATGATTACTATTATTTTTATTATTATTATTACTTACAAGTTGTATTAGTGACAAACCATAAAGCCTAAACTTAATCGCGTTTTCCGTTCTTACTTAACCATATACTCAAGGTCTCGAGCACCGTCATGTGTGTAGGATGTGCAGCCGTATTTGACACACTGGTCCGAAAGCGAAATAAAAGAAGACTATTCCTGCCCCGTTTTACCTTCTTCTGCTTTCGTAATTTGAGGCAACACAGTTTATGTATTGCTGTATTAAATATTTGATAAAGTCACATAATTAGCTGTTGCCATTCAACATGCCTAAAGGAGAATCGGACTTAACTGTACTGTTCATGAATTTTTCCACCTACTTAACAACTGGCTAACGAGCAGCAAAGATCAGTACACGAAGTAGATATATATGCGGAAATCTATATCTGATGTAACAAAGAGATAATAATAATAACAACAACATAATAATAACAAACGCCAATGATAGTAATTAGGAAGTAAAGCTACCTTCAAATATAGAAAATATAAATCTGAATATTTGATGAGTTCGTTTTTATATACATATCTGTGAAAAGTGCATTAGGTGAAGTCTAGTGCGAACTTCTGTTAGTGGAATAGAACGGAAGCAGCCACCCAGTCAAGAGTTATCAGCCGTATTAAGTGTATGCACCACATTCACACGTATGCACACACTTATGTGGCAAGGCAAATACTTTGTATGCAAAATAAAGTGCTTCAAAAGTCACTTAAAGTGTGTCGCTGGATCCCGCCCAGCATAAAGACCGTAAAAAATGTTAAATGATAAATAAAATTTACAACCGCAACAACAAGAGCGACATCAGCAGCAGCGCCGACAGCGACATGCAAAGTCACAAGCGCCGAGAGCCGACAATGATATGAGGGGTGCAGATGGCTCGAGGATGGGTGGGGTGGGGTGGGGCTGGGCAGCATATGGAGCGAGCAATGGAGTTTTTGCTGCTGCTCGCTTTGTTGTTGCAGGCGACATAATAAAATGCAATTTAGACATCAAAAATACAGTAAATGGAGCGAGCGAAGAAGCAGAGCCAAGGACGTGGACGTGGACTACGATGAGGATGAGAACGGGAACGAGCACTAAAACGAGCACGAGAAAGAGTAAGAGAGCCACAGACAGCCACATGACTGACAAGCGGCTGGCAAAGGCAAACGACCACAACCACACACACAACTGCAACAAAAAGGCGTGCGCGACGCGGCGCGGGTTTGGTTTACGCAGTACGAGCCATGCAAATGCCTAAGTGTGCGTGCGAGCTGTACAAAATGGCGGCGAAAGACGCGCAATGCATGTGAGCAATTGAGTTTTATTTTGTCACGAACGGGAGATGGAGACAGCTAAATGATGAATGATATATGTTTGTGCTTCTATGTCGGAGTATGACTGTCTCTGTTTCTGTGCCTGTGCCTGTTTGTCTACGTCTACTTGCAAAATGCGAATAAATTACAATAATTTAATGACAGTTAATGGGCATTTAAATAAGCCAAACTAAATACTTACTCCTAGCTAACCAAGTTAGTCCAACAATGCAAGCAGATGTGCTGCACAAGACATAGCTGATTTAGCGACCTGCATGCGACTCGATCCAAATACTGTCACTGCAGTGTACTAACACAATACAGGCAAAATACAAACTGACAGCAGGTCAAGGCAGAGGTAGAGAGACAGAGAGATAAATGCTGAGAACAGCTGTGCATTCCAATCCGTAGCAGGGAAACAAAAGGTGTGCTCTTAATTTAATTAAAGTTTGCGTGACGGTAGCCCTTGCTGGCTGAGAATTGCTCAAATTGCGCCGTAGGCATAAGGATGTCCCGCTGCTAGATTCTACTGAGGATGTAATGGTCTGGAAATAGCATTTGGCAGTTTGAAAACAACAACAGTCGCCTAGATGAACTTCATTCCATTTAACAGAATTTCATTTTGTGCGATTTAAGTGAATAAATTTGCCTGACTGCCTCGATGGCGGCGTTGGCTGTGTACATAATAAATACAGCGTTAAATTACAGCTAAATAAAAAAGCTCGACCTCAGCTGACGATTTCTGAAAATGAGTTAATGCAGCGGTTTCGTTTGTTTTATACTTATTCCTGTATTCATACAAATGCAAATGGTTGTAATGTTAAATGAGTCACAAAATTGGTATACAACACAGGATTTTGGCTTAACACAAAATGAATTTTACAACTCGACAATAAACGCAACACGAACTGTGCAAAATTGCATGACAACGTTTGCAAAACGCTTTGTTGGCGTACGGGACGTATGAGTAATGTTATTATTACTAATGAAATGAATGTTCGCGATTGTGCTTATGTGAAGAGTGCAGCTGTTATTACCACCAGCCTTTGACCTTATGCAGGATTGTCTTAAAGACCGGCACTTTGACAGGGAATGGCTTGGGCACCTTGATGGGCAAATACTTGACGACCGTGTATGGTACTCGCTTTTCTACAGGCACTGGGATGTGCTTTTCCACTGGCACCGGCACGATGCGCTCTACCGGCACTTTCAGCTCCTTCTCGACAGCCACTTGTACTTGCTTGGTGATGGGTATGTGGATTGGAACTGGCTTCTTGATCGGAATGATAACAGCATGCGAGATGGGTATTTTGACAGTTTTCTCGACGGGCACGTGCTGCTTCTTAACATGCTTCACAGGCACATAGTTGATAATATCCACATGGTGATGTGACTGATGTGAATGCGCGTGACTTTCCTCGTGGCCACTTGATTCGGCCAGAAAATTGGAGCTCTGCTCCTCGCCGTCGTCGTGCTGTTCGTAATCACTTGGTCCGCTTGCTGAGGAGCCCGATCCTGTCGCTGACGCCGCACCTTCATGAGGTGTGAAATAGGACACGTGTTCCAGTTGCTGCTGCTGTTGTTGCTGCTGCTGCTGTTGATGGTGCTGCTCCTCAGCGTGATGCTGCTGAAATGCTTCGTAGCCTGAATTCAGATAATTTCCCACTGACATTTTGTCATAGGCGTAATGGTTGCCCGCCTGTTCCGGCTGATATCCCACCACTTTCTTGTATTGCTGAGCAGATGAAGGCGCCCATGAGCCTTGCTCTGCTCCGCCAAATGACGGCAGAAAGGCATCCGCGTGCTCTCCAGCCGCTGCTGGAAAATTGTAAATCGCTGAGTGGAGGCCCGCAGTTGAGTGCTGCTGGATGTGTTCACCACCACCGCCGTAACCGCTTTGACCTGCCCCTGTATTGCCGTAATCGTGGGCTGTTGCCGCCACCGCCGCTACGGCCGCGTCCTCATGCTGCTCCTCATAAATTGGTATCTCTTGTTTTGACGAGGCTGCTGCTAAAGCTTCGGTGTGCGTGGGCGCCACTGAGCCGTAGCCGTTGCTAATGTGTCCCATGCCCGAGAGATTTGTGAGCCCATTAAGCACGGCTCCTAGTCCGCCCAGGCTGCTATGTCCGCTAAAACCAGAGGAATCGCTACTGTAGCTGCGCCGCTCCCCTGCTGCCGCCGCATCATAGTTTAAGGCGTAGCGATGCAACATGGAGGTTCTCTGCTCTCCCAACGGCAGCCACCGATTATCGTACTGCGCCGTGCCTGGTGCCATGTTGTGGGCATAACTGCTGTAAATGGCTGTCTGGGCGCCGTTGTCCGTACCCGACGTCCGTGCCGCCGGCATTGATGAAGCTTTCGTCGTCGCTGACACAGTAGTCGGCACGGCAATCCACACAATTGCAACGGCCACAATGAGCGGCATCTGCGGAACAAGATTTAGTGAAATTCATGGAAATAGTTTTAAAAAGGCAAAAATTGCGAAAATATTCCAGCACTGACCCAGGACGCCTTGTCTACTCATCTAAAGCTAATGCATTTTTAATAATCGCTGAGCGACCAACAATTATTACCTACAACTGAAACTGGTTCTCTCCTGGCCCTTTCTCCTTACCCTACTTACCCTAATAGTGTTGGCCATTTAGCTTGGATTGAGGCTTCAGGCTTAAGTAGTCTTCCTGGCACTGGTCGGCAGACCTCGATAGCTGCACTGCTGCAATTGAAATGTATGCAGTTTGCATTTGGCCTGCGTTTTTATACTGCAGTTTCTCAGTAGGACAACGCAAGCAACGGCCAATGTTTTCCTATTACACAATCTGCAACCTCAGCCCCGCAATTTTTGTTGATAGAAGGCGGCCGTCGCGTCGTGCCACCAGCCAAAGTGAGTGTCTTGCATTTGTTGACCTGCCCGTTGCTACCTATTTCTTTCTTAATATCTCTCGCTTCCTCTAGCTGTAATAGCCAAATTTTAATAGCAATGCATTTGATATTGCCATTTCCAATTTCGCACCCATTTCTCTCTTTCACTGTGCATTTATGAATCAAGTTACGCGATCAATTCAACACATAAAAACCCCCCAAAAAATGCAGCGCAACTGCAAACCGAAAACAACAATCGGACTAAGCTAAACAATAAAGTTCAAAGTCATTTTCCATTTTCCATGGCGAACGAATGATACCAACAACGCTGGGGAATAAGCTGCAGGCGGCACGCGCCAAGTTAATAACGAGGAACGGCGGAACTTCATTATAATCTTGCCAAGCCATGATCATGATTCGTCCGACTGCGCGTCGTGGCCTTCATAAGCAAAACAAACTTGCACTCATTCAAAGCCGCCATCGTCGTCGTTGACGCGTTGTCATCATCGGCGCCTCGAGTAGTATAAGCGGGCCGCCAGCTGAGCTCAAAAGTTGTGGGGCAGCTTTGTTCGAGAAAGCAAACAGCGAACAGGTCCAAGTGGAGCGCACTTGATGTAGACTGACAAAAGCTGGCTGCTGGGATTTACCCGAGATTTGACGTTGCGTCCGTAGACTTAGCCAAACCTAACTGAAAACTGTTTAAAAATGTTCATTTTCTTTGTTTGGGCCACCTTCAGCTGCTTTGCATGCTCTTTGTTTAAATGTCCAAAAAGGTTAATTTTAATTGTTTGACGATTTTTTCATTTGGCCATTGTTTAGCGTATGTAAGGCGCTGAAGCTCTCCCATGTCCGCCTGGCAGCGAAGAGAGAGAGAGAGGGGCGCAAGGGGGCAAGAAAAAGTGAACGCCTTTTAAGTGCACCTGCAGACATGATGCTGCTGATTATATTTTTCTTGCCAAGCGTAACAGCTCGTTAGTATTTTCAAGTGATTTCCACTTATTTTCTTTGCCTCGTCTCGGCCTCAGCGCCTCAGACTTCAACGGCAAGGCGAAGGTAAGCGGCGACCCAGGCTAAAGGAAGTGTACTGATTTGAAAGGAAACAAACATTTTGGTGGTGCTTTTTTCCACTGGCCGTCACTTTTTTTTTCGCTTCGAGCTGCTGCTGACTTTTATTTTATCGCAATTTACGTTTACTTCATTTCAATTACAATTACATGATTTCTTTCTATCAGTTGGTTGTGCAATTTAATGGACGTAAACGCAAAATCGCAGAAATTATGTAACTGAGGTCAAGCTTCAGATCTAGTTCAAAAGTTTATACTAACAAAATTAGATAACACCATAACAGCACAATCTCAGTATATTACATTTAAGGAGCTAGACCTGAAAACATTTCCATTTTTATTTATAATTATTCTATACAATCGCTAAAATACAGGTGAGGAAATATCACAGCAATTTATGAAATTTTTCGTCCTGGCTTTTACTATGCTTCAAATTTAAAATATCCGTTTTTCGCTCATTTTCCGCCCTTGGCAAATAAGTTGAAGTCCATCGAAGAAAAAAGCAGAAGTTGAAATTAACATTTTCCGCCCCCAATGAAGCTTGAGGTAAAAAATAAACTTTCGTTCAGTCAGCCAATAAATATTTCGAAGGATAATCTTACGAAAAGTCTAAGATATGTATTAAATGAATTTCATTAAGATCTTTGCAAATGGCTTGATGCCGATCATCACTTTTGGGTAGAATTTTCGTTCACATAAGGTTACAATGGAAAAAGGGTCAGCTTTGAAGCTCATAAATCTTGGGCTGTACGTGGATCACGAATCAGCCAGTCAGGCAAATATTTGTATATGTTTAGGAAAAATACCTTTACAAATTGAAATGTAGAAGCGAATTGAAATGCTTTATAGCTGTTGCTTTGCCTTTGAGCCGGTTTAAAATTGTAAAAAATGCTGTGCAATATTTGTTGTCACCCGTATTTTTGTTCAATGCTGAATATTTCAATAGATATAGAAGTATATGAAAAAAATTCCAGCTTTTCTATAGCAGAGCAGGAATGTGTGTGTGTGTGTGTGTGTGAAATACCCATGGGAAAAGGCATTTGCATTTGTTTTTATGCATTGAAATTTTGCTGTTGTTTATTGTAATTCTGAAAGCAATTGTAAATTTGAGCGGAATAAAGGATACAAAGACAAAGAACGTTGCTAGCAAACAGGCAATAAAAATAATACACAAAAGGCAGCCTACCAAGTACTGTAACTATTTCTACCATATTTATTTGCATACATATATTTTGTAACTCTTTGAAAGCGTCACACACCGCGTAGGCATAAGTATTTAGCGCGAATTAGCACAAGCGGCTTTGGAGTCCCCAAGGGGTTAGTAGGAAACGAGGACCGTTACCCGAACTAAACGTGCCACTTGCAGAACAAAATTCACTATGCATTATTTGTCAAGTGTCATAATAAGCACAAGTATGACTTGCGAGGTTAACACACACGCAGACACACACACACACACGCATACACTCTTTAAGGCACACGAGACGACGTAGCGCCAACAGTTTTTTAAGGTTGTACACTTAGCGTGTTTTAGTGTCGCGTCCTGTAGTTTTGGTTCGCCTTTTATAAGCGACTAGCTAATTAAGATAAGTGTGCCTGATTTTCATATTAATTGCACACAAACGAACCCGTTGCGCTGCTCTTATCTCAAATGCGTGGAGCAAAGCAAATCGTCAAACGTTGCCTGGTGACCGATGTGATGTGTGAGTATGTTAGTATGTACTATAATTCCCGAATAGAAGTAGTTGTGGGTGGGGGTGGGGGTGACTGGCAAACATGAGCAGCGTGCCTTTGAAACGGACGTGGCTTACATGAGCATGTGTTTTTAAGCCTCGTTGGGTACAAAACAATTAATTTTATGCCACGCCCACGCCACACATGCTCACACGCGCTCAGCACGATTCAGCCTCCTGTGAAATGTGAAGCATAAAAGTACCGCAACAACCGGAAGCGGAAGCGCACAACTCTTTGCGCGAATTAATCACACAACAAGCACAGCAACAACATTGACTAAGTACAACGGCAACTACAACAAACGGTATAGGAAGGACACGGTCACGCATAAGCCGTTGGCCAGGACGGCAGCGACGGCAGCGGCTCACATTACATTGCTCTGCTCTGCTCCTAGCACGAGGACTGGTTGAATTCTGACCCCTCGGTTGACGGACAGAATTCCCTTATAGAGGGTCACTCTGTATCACCCCCAGACGGCAACCCCTGAGCTTATTAATATGCGTGCTTACACCCTTCTTTCGCCCCTTAACAGTGCATTCCCCGCCGGGGGTTGCGTGATACCGTGCTTTGGTGCTAGGTCGTAATTTTGATGTCCTCCTATGAGAAAACGCGCCCATCATTTACTCGTATCCGTGGGCCTATAGTATATATATTTTTGGGCATATTTGTCAATCATTTTGTTTTATTGTTTTTAAAATGCGAACGAGGTCGCCGCTGGCAAGTGAATTTAACGACCCGCCTCGCTTTATAATGCAAATTAAATAAACATGATTTTATATGATTTCGGTGCGTTGTCACTTGCCTGCATTGTTTGGCTGTCCGATCAGGCCAGCCAGCCAGACTAGCCGGAGCTGCCGGTGTTGCCGGTCCTTCCTTCTTCTGCCGTGCTAGTTCGCAGTGTCAGTTTTATGGGTCGTCAGCCATTTGCCGAATGCGACATCTGCAACGCCTTCGAGTGTAATTTAATTGAATAATTAACTTTTTTATAGCTGCTGCATGTGTGTGCGTGTGTGTGTGAGTATATATATAAGTATGCAAAACGTGTCATTTTAATTTACGAGCATTACGTTTGCGTAACCGCTACCACGGCAGATAATAAACACGCGCAAAATTAAGTATACGCCTGTTGGAACTTACTACTTTCTTGTACTGAGACACGCGAAAAACTTCTTGTAATACTTACAACTCATTATCTTACCTAATTAAAATTATGTTTCAGGCGGTAGCTGCTAAAAAAGTATGTTGGATGATTTTTTATATCTTATAGTTCCACTCCCAGATCGAAAAAATATAACTCAACGAAGATAAAATAGTTACATTAGCAACACTACATGGTTTGAGAAACCTGCAACACCTGCGGGAAGGTTTAGGTTAGCCGATTGTTGGAATAGCGAAATTAATTTATAATGTATGTAACTGCTGATGGTCTGGACTTTGCCGACAAATCGGTAGTTAAATATATAAGTACAATGCAATTGTGTGTACAAGAAAGCACATTTTTATCGTTTAACTTTTAAGTGCAAAGCCATAGTCTTCGGTAAAAAACTGATAGTTAGTTCCTCGCACATAAATCGAAAGTATTTCGAAGGGCTCCCTTGCATTTGTTGGCAGTTTTAGTACTATCGATTGGCATCAAAAAAATTTAAATCTAAATTTTGACCCAAATCGACCAAAAAGCAAGGGGTTACATCACGTTTATTCTAAAAATCGGGGTCGGTTCGAAAATCTAAACTTTTTTGATGATTTTTTTTTAATATCTCGGGTAAATATAGTCTGATTTAAAAATGTTATACCTTTTTAAATTCGGATCCGTACTATCAATTGGCTTACAAACATTTTTAAAATCGATGGGTTTAAAAAAGTGGTTGACCAAAAACCGATTCGTTTGTAAAGTCATCCTTTTTAGATGATTATTTGGAATATCTCGACCAAATACTGACCGATTTTGGTATTTTATACCATTTTCGACTCGTAAGGATCAGTACTATCGATTGGCATCAAAAAAATAAAAACCTAAATTTTGACCAAAATCAACAAAATGGCAAGGGGTTACATCACGTTTTTTCTCAAATTCTGGGTCGGTTCGAAAATCGAAACTTTTTTGATTTTGAAATGTTATACCTTTTTGAATTCGTAGGGATCCCTACTATCTGCATTCAAACATTTTAAAAATCGATTGGGTTAAAAAAAGTGGTTGGTTTGAGAAAAAACGTAACCCCTTGCCATTTTGGTCAAAATTTAGATTTTTATTTGTTTGATGCCAATCGATAGTACTGATCCTTACGAGTCGAAAATGGTATAAAATTCCCAAATCGAACACTTTTTGGCCGAGCTATTCAAAAAAATCATCAAAAAAGGTTGACTTTACAAACGAATCGGTTTTTGGTCAACCACATTTTTTAACCCATCGATTTTTAAAATGTTTGACTGCAGATTGATAGTAGGGATCCCTACAAATTCAAAATGGTATTACATTTCAAAATCGGACAGCATTTACCCGAGATATTCAATAAAAATCTTCAAAAAAGTTTCGATTTTCGAACCAACCCCGAATTTGAGAAAAAACGTGATGTAACCCCTTGCCATTTTGATGATTTTGGTCAAAATTTAGATTTTTATTTTTTTGATGCCAATCGATAGTACTGATCCTTACGAGTCGAAAATGGTATAAAATTCCCAAATCAAACACTATTTGGCCGAGATATTCAAAAAAAAATCATCAAAAAAGGTTGACTTTACAAAGGAATCGGTTTTTGGTCAACCACTTTTTTTAACCCATCGATTTTTAAAATGTTTGATTGCAGATTGATAGTAGGGATCCCTACGAATTCAAAAAGGTATAACATTTCAAAATCGGACAGCATTTACCCGAGATTGTCAATAAAACCCATCAAAAAGTCGTGTAAGTGCTGTCCGATTTTGAAATGTTATACCAGCATTTACCCGAGATATTCAATACAACCCATCAAAAAAGTTTCGATTTTCGAACCAACCCCGAATTTGAGAAAAAAACGTAATGAACCCCTTGCCATTTTGATGATTTTGGTCAAAATTTAGATTTTTAGTTTTTTGATGCCAATCGACAGTACTGATCCTCACGAGTCGAAAATGGTATAAAATCCCCAAATCGAACACTATTTGGCCGAGATATTCCAAAAAAATCATCAAAAAAGGTTGACTTTACAAACGAATCGGTTTTTGGTTAACCACTTTTTTTAACCCATCGATTTTTAAAATGTTGGAACGCAGATTGATAGTAGGGATCCCTACGAATTCAAAAAGGTATAACATTTCAAAATCGGACAGCATTTACCCGAGATATTCAATAAAAATCATCAAAAAAGTTTCGATTTTCGAACCGACCCCGAATTTGCTATATTAAAAAAAAATCATCAAAAAAGCTTAACTTTACAAACGAATCGGTTTTTGGTCAACCACTTTTTTTTACCCATCGATTTTTAAATTGGATCCCTACGAATTCAAAAAGGTATAACATTTCAAAATCGGACAGCATTTACCTGAGATATTCAATAAAAATCATCAAAAAAGTTTCGATTTTCGAACTGATCCCGAATTTGAGAAAAAACGTGATGTAACCCCTTGCCATTTTGATGATTTTGGTCAAAAATTAGATTTTTATTTTTTTGATGCCAATCGATAGTACTGATCCTTACGAGTCGAAAATGGTATTTAATTCCCAAATCAAACACTATTTGGCCGAGATATTCAAAAAAAAATCATCAAAAAAGGTTGACTTTACAAAGGAATCGGTTTTTGGTCAACCACTTTTTTTAACCCATCGATTTTTAAAATGTTTGATTGCAGATTGATAGTAGGGATCCCTACGAATTCAAAAAGGTATAACATTTCAAAATCGGACAGCATTTACCCGAGATTGTCAATAAAACCCATCAAAAAGTCGTGTAAGTGCTGTCCGATTTTGAAATGTTATACCAGCATTTACCCGAGATATTCAATACAACCCATCAAAAAAGTTTCGATTTTCGAACCAACCCCGAATTTGAGAAAAAAACGTAATGAACCCCTTGCCATTTTGATGATTTTGGTCAAAATTTAGATTTTCATTTTTTTTGATGCCAATCGATAGTACTGATCCTTACGAGTCGAAAATGGTATAAAATTCCCAAATCGAACACTATTTGGCCGAGCTATTCAAAAAAATCATCAAAAAAGGTTGACTTTACAAACGAATCGGTTTTTGGTCAACCACTTTTTTTAACCCATCGATTTTTAAAGTGTTTGAATGCAGATTGATAGTAGGGATCCCTACGAGTTCAAAAAGGTATAACATTTCAAAATCGGACAGCATTTACCCGAAATATTCAATAAAAATCATCAAAAAAGTTTCGATTTTCGAACCGACACCGAATTTGAGAAAAAACGTGATGTAACCCCTTGCCATTTTGATGATTTTGGTCAAAAATTAGATTTTTATTTTGTTGATGCCAATCGATAGTACTGATCCTTACGATTCCAAAATGGTATAAAATTCCCAAATCGCACACTATTTGGCCGAGATATTCAAAAAAAACATCAAAAAAGGTTGACTTTACAAACGAATCGGTTTTTGGTCAACCACTTTTTTTAACCCATCGATTTTTAAAATGTTTGAATTAAGATTGATAGTAGGGATCCCTACGAGTTCAAAAAGGTATAACATTTCAAAATCGGACAGCATTTACCCGAGATATTCAATAAAACCCATCAAAAAAGTTTCGATCTTTTTTGATGATTTTTATTGAATATTTCGGGTAAATGCTGTCCGATTTTGAAATGTTATCCCTACGAGTTCAAAAAGGTATAACATTTCAAAATCGGACAGCATTTACCCGAGATATTCAATAAAACCCATCAAAAAAGTTTCGATTTTCGAACCGATCCCGAATTTGAGAAAAACGTGATGTAACCCCTTGCCATTTTGATGATTTTGGTCAAAAATTAGATTTTCATTTTTTTGATGCCAATCGATAGTACTGATCCTTACGAGTCGAAAATAGTATAAAATTCCCATGTCGCACACTATTTGGCCGAGCTTTTCAAAAAAATCATCAAAAATGGTTGACTTTACAAACGAATCGGTTTTTGGTCAACCACTTTTTTTAACCTATCGATTTTGAAAATGTTTGAATGCAGATTGATAGTAGGGATCCCTGCGAGTTCAAAAACTTATAACATTTCAAAATCGGACAGCATTTACCCGAGATATTCAATAAAACCCATCAAAAAAGTTTCGATTTTCGAACCGATCCCGAATTTGAGAAAAACGTGATGTAACCCCTTGCCATTTTGATGATTTTGGTCAAAAATTAGATTTTCCTTTTTGTTGATGCCAATCGATAGTACTGATCCTTACGAGTCGAAAATAGTATAAAATTCCCAAATCGCACACTATTTGGCCGAGCTATTCAAAAAAAACATCAAAAAAGGTTGACTTTACAAACGAATCGGTTTTTGGTCAACCACTTTTTTTAACCCATCGATTTTTAAAATGTTTGAATTAAGATTGATAGTAGGGATCCCTACGAGTTCAAAAACTTATAACATTTCAAAATCGGACAGCATTTACCCGAGATATTCAATAAAACCCATCAAAAAAGTTTCGATTTTCGAACCGATCCCGAATTTGAGAAAAAACGTGAGGTATAACATTTTAAAATCAGACTATATTTACCCGAGATATTAAAAAAAATCATCAAAAAAGTTTCGATTTTCGAACCGATCCCCTAGCCATTTCGATGATTTTGGTCAAAATTTAGATTTTCATTTTTTTTGATGCCAATCGATAGTACTGATCCTTACTAGTCGAAAATGGTATAAAATTCCCAAATCGAACACTATTTGGCCGAGCTATTCAAAAAAATCATCAAAAAAGGTTGACTTTACAAACGAATCGGTTTTTGGTTAACCACTTTTTTTAACCCATCGATTTTTAAAATGTTTGAACGCCATTCTGCTGATTTTGGTCAAAATTTAGATTTTTATTTGTTTGATGCCAATCGATGGTACTGATCCTTACGAGTCGAAAATGGTATAAAATTCCCAAATCGAAC